>NW_017386013.1:261293-301234 GCF_000237925.1 Schistosoma mansoni | reverse complement strand
CTTGGACCAGATTGCCTTTCGAAACGTTGGATTTACTTCAAATTCATTCGCTGAGATTTAACAAATATATTATTCCTATTGCATGATATTTTATTTTAGAAAATTGACAATTTTCCTAAATTTGGACTTAAATCTACAGAAACATTGATTTAAAAAATACCAGTCAGTATTTTAAAGTTCGAGGTGTATCTTATATCCGGACACTACTCCGTATAAGAATACTAGAGTTGTGATTGTTTTATATTTTCATCATATAGGAGGTAATTCATTGAAATCACGAACTGATCTAAGCTAGATTACCATTGAAAAGCCGGGGGCACTGGACAGTCGTTTCGACCTAGCATGAGACCTCCCAGCAGTGCCCATCCATGACTCCGCATGGGGAATCGGACGTAGGACCTTTAGTCTCGCACATGAACGCTTAACCTCTAAAGTACTGAGCCGGCATCCAACAGTGTTATTGTCTAACTTTGATCAATACATGATAGTGTAGGACCATCTTTCACTGTCTTTTATGAGTATCTTCCTCACGCGTAACACGGTTTAGTTCCTTTGGTCACGGCTTCTCGCTAGAATTCTACAATTGCTTATTGACAAATAAGAGGCACTCTATTTCTTAAACAAATTTGTCAGACTACTTGTTTTGTTAATGATTTACTTTTTTGTTCTGCTCTCCCTTTATTTTGTCATTTTTATTCAATGTTTTACTAACTAGTTTAGTGTTAACCTCCACTTATGGGTTATCTTTCCCTTTTTTTCATGTTAACACTAGTCATCAGTATGGTGGTTTATGAGATTGCTAGCTATTAGTGAAATCATGAACCGGTCAAATTTAGACAACCGTTGAAAACTTGGAAGCACTGGAAAACTGCTTTGTCCGAGTATGGGACTTAGAAATATACGTTCAAAACATCACTACAGGAAATCGAACCCAGGACCTTTGATCTCTTGAGCTAAACTCTAGGCGGTTGAGCATTGATCCAATAGTGTATTATTCAGTCACTTGGGAATGGTGATAAGAGTATATGTAGTATAGGAATAAACTAGAGTGATTCTTTAAGTAGCTACAATGAATTTTACTCTCATTCTTAATCAATCAGGAAACGTTGTTGTAATTAGATAGTTTGTATGAAAAAACTGGTAATATAAAGGGTATACATATTTTACATGACTAATGCATTTAATATAGCTTTCATATTTGTACACGGAAAAGACGAATAGCGTATAAATTCATCCATGTTGTCATGTAACATTTGTCTTCTCAAACGCTTATAAAGATATAAATAGTAGGATTTCTTTTTGGAGTCCACACATTATTTCTGGTTAGACTTTTGTGCTAGGAAATGTGATTGATTTGCATGATATTTACAATCTAAATAGAAACTACTGAGGACTTGATAACTGCAAAGTCATCGTTTTTGCTCTATGATTACAAAAGTAAATTTTTGTTATAATTTTAAACTTCCTGAGCAGTATACAAAGTATTTCTGTTGTTCGTTTTATTACATATAAAATGAAGTATGGGGATAACCGTCCCCTTTTCGATTGTGATATAAATATGTAATGTCTAGCATTTAGTGTGCCAGTACTGCATATATGAGTCAAATTTTTACTGGAAAATTTGTTTCAATCATCCTAGACTATCTACATGTCTTATATAAATTCTCCACCATAACGCATCCCAATTTTCCGGATAAAAATATAAATGAGGTGAAAGTTAGAGCTTGAAATGGGATTTTCACTTATACTCTTACATACAGCATTCACTCACTGAATGGATGGGAAAATCCTAGATATAGCATATATATTGAACATAAAGAAGTACATGCGATAAAAACTCACGAAAACGTGTCCTTCCCTAACATGAGTCGTCATTTTTGAATTTCGCGCCAAAAATTACCAAAAACGTTTGTCGATCCTGATTGCCTCGTCCCTATATATTATACTTTTAGCTTAATCTTTATATGAGTTTACTCTACTACTACTACTGCAACGGAGTAAATATTAAGCAAAGCTGAACTTCCTAAACTGTCCAACTCGAACTCATTATTTGTATTTTTAATATGTTATTAAATATCAGAAGGGTGTTTTGTGGAGATTTTAGTAATTTTATATAGTTGAGATCATGAGTCAATTGAAGCTAGACCAACATGGAAAAACCTGGAAGCACTGGACGGCCAACTCGTCCTATTGTGGGACTCCTCAGAAGTGCTCATCCACGATCCCGCCTCATGAGACTCGAACCCAGGACCTACCAATCTCGCGCGCGAACACTTAACCCCTATACACTGAGCCGGCATCCAACGGTGTTAACGTCTAACTTCAATCAATCCACGACCTTTCCCTGCCATTTATTCATTGTCTGAGGCAGATAACTGTCTCTACCCGACACGGATCGGGCTCTAATTGTCAGGGCTTCTCACTAGAACTCCAGGAAATCATCTTGAAGCCAGTCACTAGTGAGCACATGATGATTATGATCAGAATAGAGTTTGTTGATATTGTAGTGACTTTAATAGTCGACTGATGAATTCAACTGTTGTAATATTTGTTGGGATGATCCTGCAATTTTCTCGTAATCGACATGACGAGCTCAGGAAACATTAAGAAGCATTTTATCCAATCACCGCTTGATTAGAAGTTATGTTAGTAATATAGCGAAAATGAAAAGTCACATGTAGAGATTCTGATTGGCTGATTAACACTGCTACTATGTTTAGCAGTATTCTAGAATTTTCAGGAAAACCCAAGGACTTTTAAAATATTATAAAAACCCTATATTTTCTGTACAAAAACGAACCTTGGAGTAAAGTGCTTCCCTCATATTTCGTGCCTTTTCTCTCGTGTTCAAGCCGTTGTGTAGTTCTAGCTTGGGGGTTACGAAACTAGCTTATGATCCGAATATAGCGTTCAACCAACAAGACGTATCAGTATTATACATTTCTCAAGTTTTTATTAATTGATTACAGGCCTATGACATAGTTCTCTTCTACTTATGGAGTAGTTATTGCCTATATAGTAATTTTCTTCATTATTTAAGTGTACGGTCAAGATTTTACTCTATGCTAGTGTATGAGTTGAGTCTATGGTTGAACTATTTTATTAGAAACCATCTACTTGCTGTGTCGTGTACTGTTTTGGCTATCGGGAAAGCGAGAGAATGAAAACTAAATTCTGAACCAATAATTGTTAAGTATGGATCTGGGTTATTATCTTACTGTGTCATGTTATTAGTTAGCAGAAGGGCATTAGCGTTATATAGACAATCTAGGTGAAATAATCGGTCCTTGGACTAAATCATAAAACTACGCTCATCTAATTACGACCTGGTCATACGGGCTCCAACATACTTCAGGCATCCATTTTGTTCTGATAGCATCAGAAATACTATTCATCAGTGTCAAAGAACGTAATGAATCAAATATGTTTTCTACATTTTAGTCGATTATTTGCTTAGATTTATGTACTAAATAATTTTTTTTCGTTGAATTGGGATTGTTCACTTTTTAGGTAATTATTGACTGTAAGATAGTGTATTCCACCATAAATACTTATCCAATAAACCATATGGACCTTTTTCCAGGAATATCGATGATTGTATCAGTTTCCGTTGACTTATTTGTACTTAGTACGCACTTCAATTTGTCTGAATGTATATATACTTGGTTGTCCATTTGTTAAATTCCGTAAACTGTACAACTGATTGTCTTTCTTGTAATAATAAAATTTATGAGTGCACAAAATAATTTATTATAATAATATGATGTAAAATACTTGATGTAGATATCTCCTGTCAATTTATTTAGCTTGTAATACAAGTCTGTCCTAATTGAACATTCTTTAAATATTCTTAACACTAACTAAATATTAAATGACGTATTTATGACTTTTATTTAAAAAAGGACTCTTCACTGGGTAGTGACCATTGCCATGTTTGTCTGAGCAGTCAGTTGTAAGTATCTCTGTCCTACAGCAGGTCAGTCGCGTCTAGTATAACTTAGTGATTAACCTACAGACAGCAAAGCTGGGTGATGTGGATTCGGATACCACAAAAAGCAACGATCTCCGCAAGACTACAAATAGACATCACAGACAATTGTCAACTACCACGAAACCCAAGTCCATGATTTGCTACCGATTGCGTTTAACCACATAACTCAGTGACTTCACCTACTTTTTAATCAGCTGATTTATTATTTTCGTCTTGCATTTACGTTTATCACTCATAGACTACATAATTGTTCATCAACTCAGTTTTTTACACTTTATATTTACCAGTACAGAAAAAGAAGTTCCACAAGGTGTAAAGCATTGGATTCGAACCGCGCTGGAACTAAACGTAGAGCAAATAGTTATTAAAGAGCAAACACGATTACGAATGAAAGTATAGAGTGGCATCAAAACTGAAGATTTGTTAGAAGATAAAGAATAACATATACTAAGACAATTTGGAGTCGCATCTCACTACAATTTGTGATGTGTATATCATCCAACGTCCGTTTGTCGGCATATATCTGTGTATCTCAGGGTTATATAATTAGGTAAAGTTGGTGGAAATTGTGTTTGCATTTGGAGTTGTGATAAAAGAAAACCGAATTACTTAAACTTGATATTGAATGCAATTCGAAAAACACCAAGTGCACACAAATCTAAATTTAATACAATCTGGTGACAGGAACCAATAATACTAACGGTGAAGTTTTGGATTATTTAAAATATCTCATACTTCTATTTTTAATTACTCGTCAAAATACATTTATGCATTCAGAACCGATATCGCCGTCATTAACCTTTATTTACCTATGATTGACCACCCTCTGTCGTGTGACTTTTTTTACTGTTTTAAAGGTCACTTACAAACTATATAAACTGGGGAATCGTACAATTAACAGTGTGTTTCGTATGGACTGTAAAATTCTCCTCAATAGACTAATTTTCCTTTTCTAACTGATTACATGTTTTCTCAATGCTTAGATGGTCGTTTATCTTTTGATCGTTAGTTGTGCCACGTTATATCGTGGTGTTTGTAAGCTTTTAATCTTCACTTTATCAAATGATACATTTGATTATGATAATAATTCAGACTGAGTATACGAAACAAACTAAACTGTTTGGATGGCCCAGAATATATTAAATTTAACTAACAAATTACAAGAATGTAATAGGGTGTGGTTTGTGTTGATGTTCTTCCTTGTCTAGTATTTCCATAACTAGTTCCCTTTACTGGACATAAATCGGGATAAGAATAAACGGAAACAAGACACATTCCAACGAACTGAAAAAAAACAAATAATACTGTAGTGAAAGTAATCTAGTTTTTATTAATTCACAGAAGTTTCGGTAAACTGATAGAACATCGACAAGTTTGAACTGTTCTTAAAATCACCACATGATTTTAAAATTACTTTTCAGCCAATGAACTGAGAGTTTGTATGAATCAAAGTATTCTGTAACTCAAGTAACAAAACTCGTTAGAACTTTAATGATTCTAAAACGTTAAAGGATATTCCAAGACTTATTAACAGTCCTACAATGTTAATATTGTAAAAGAGGGATCGCTATATAGCCTCATAAATTTGAGTGTGAATGCATTGTCACTAAGCATTCCTTTCTTCACCTTATTCATACTCATAAGGTTGTCATGGAAAGTTCATCATAGCATATTAATAAACTCACTGATAAGATGAAATTACACGAGAACCCTTATTTTCACAAAATGCTATGAATAAGTCATGTCTATAAATTGTTACTTATATTAGCACTGCTACTTCCTCAGCCCGTATTCTATTAAATACACCTCACTAGTAAAATTATTTATTTAAAGGTTTATTATAAACAACAAGAATTAATTAGTCCACGTGTTAAGTAAGTTAAAAAATCCTGAGAACTACACATAGGTATTTTTGTTGCAGATTTTATATAAAGAGAGATAAAGTTATCCATTTTACAGAGTCGTTTTCTGGTTTTTGATTGGCTCATCTACATGCTACACTTCTACTTAAATTTCTGTCACCTCGATTAGTCCGCTGGCTCCTATCGGTTGAAAAGGAACCAATCACTATATTTAGATTTGCTCTAACACTCAATCGTCAGGATTATGTCCCAATAAAGTCTTATCGCACAAATCTGCCTTTGATCAATCATACAAATCATAAGTGTGTCAATCCAGTAATCAAATAGATGATAGAACATCTTATTAGTCAAACTTCAGTTGGTTAAGTTACATTACTAAGTAATTGTCAGAATACAAAGAATGTACTCGGTACTTTTTATTTCTTACCTTCTAGTATGTCATATTGTCTATAAGATATATATTTGCGATAAGTTATGTCGAATTCATGAAACTACTGATCACGAAAGTTATTTTGTAAATACTCTGTAAACGAACAATCAAAGTGAATACATTTTTCCAAATAATGTAACTTTAAACCTAGATCGTTTCGTGTGAGAAATTCTTTATATCTCCTTTACAACTCTATACTGTACGCCATAAATGTTCTGAGAAAATGTTTAATGCGTCCTTTTTTCAGAGTGTTGTTTGTTATTTTCGGTTACGTTTTGTTTTATTGTTGTATTACACATTATTGTAGGAAAAAAATGTCTAAATGATGGCTAACTCCTACTCACTTGAACTTGGAAGTTAAATGATATTACATAAGCATCTCGTCTAGTAATGAACATAGATGAGTTGGAGACGTCACTTTCAATGTGATGAAAATGCAAATCTGTTATTCCTAATTCAGTTAGTTTTCTTCAAACCTTTTGTCGTTAAGTAAGTTAGTATTCAGTCTACTTATAACAGTCTATAGGTAGTGACTATTTGAGCGATCACATTGAATTAGAGCATTAGCTTAGTGATTAAAATGGATTCGGGCTAATCTTTTCCTGCTTTAGTCTGGACGGGCAACTAATATCAATTGTCTTCATAAAGACTATATGAACTAAAGTATAATGCGCAAACATATACTTGGTGTTTGCGTTAGAAGTGACAACTTGTTAAATGGTACTATTCGTGATTTTGAGTTAATAACATAACTACAGATAAGAGTCAAATAAATTCAACATTAGATGATATTCATTATAATAGAATGAAATTCTTGTTAACACACGTCATTAAATCGAAGGATTTTTAAGTTCTATGTCAGTTAAATACCATTTACCTACATCATAATATAGTACTTCACTTAAACAATTAAAGTCTCTCACTCATAGTAAGATAATCATTATTAAAATCTGACGGTAGGTCTACTATCCAACTCTCGTTCGATTCACCAATTCCAACGACTAATTAATAAACAAATAATGAGTTGATAGTCAAAATCTCTTGGTTTTCAGCTATAAAATTTAGAGAAGCCTAGGAGAAACTAACGAATTATTCTGGTCAAAATACTGTCGTTCTTGCTTACTTCAGGTTTATTAAATGAGACTAAATGAATAGAATAAATAATCTCATGGGATTTATCTTGTGTATGACTGATGACGTATGAAGAAATTGAGAACTCAAAATTTATTATTATCATTTGTTCCATTCTAAATGTATGTTTTTGAAGTACTGTCGATCAGTGATTAACGAATATTAAAATGTTAAATTAATTCACCACTCAAAAGTATAAGTGGTATTCAGTATTTATTAAATTGTATGAATATTAAATTTATTTATATATATATTTATATTGTTGAACTGATTCATCCTTTGAATTGTTTATTCATACTGGCACAGGATAAATTTTATATCTATACTTTGAAAATAAAACTTAAGTGTATCCAGAATGAACTATTATAAACACCTTTAGATTTATCGATCAGAATTAAAGTTTATACTTGGTAGTTATACACACAAATGTCAATAAATTCTGATTTAAATATGTAACCTGTACATAATATACAAAACAAAATATTTATTGCCTTATCGATTGTATAGTTTCCTATATATTGAATTAATAATTTGATACTTATGTGTATAATAAATATTACCTGGTATGTCTAAATGTTAAAACATTAGTGAAAACTAGGAAAAATTGTATACTGTTATCAATTCTCACAATGAACTTTTCTTACATAAGTTTATCAATATAATTTGAAACTTTCACATAATTCATGTACCTGTTCAAATTTAAATCATAATAATATTCTTAAGAATTTTATAATGAATAAGAAATAAAGCTCACTCAGCTCATTTTTTAATACCCACTTATAATTTTGAGTGTTGGTGTGTCATAGGAGATAGATCCAGATGCAGGTACTTGTTTTGCTAAGTACTTGAAAGAATATCAATTAACGATGACTGTTAACTGAAGATTGCGACCATTTCGTCCTTTCGTGTACGTAGTCTTCTATGGTTAGTGGGACATAACCCTTCTGACATACTCAGCAAATCCAGATAAATCTTAGGATGTCTGAAAACCATGTGGTGAGCTGAATACATGTATAAATAAGCAACAATAAAAAGTGGTTTATTTATCTAGTCGAAATCACTATTCATACATCTATATGTGAGTTACTTCGAAGCGTAATGAATATATAGTACGTCTTGTCTTCTCCCTTTTCATACTAGTTACGTTGATTAGACGTAAGGAGGGAATGGTAGCCTATGAGGAAAGCGGATTATAAAACTGAATCTTCTAAAATCAACATGTTTGTAGACTAAGATATCAACATTCAATCATAGTGTCGGGTTTGCAACAAATTTAAAAAAGACTGTTACAACGTGACACTGTTATATTCTATAACAACTTTGATAAGTTCATATGTACTTGAGCATGGTCAAGTGGAAATTCCTAGTATTGTGAAAAACTAGATAAAACTTCTCCTTAATGAGTTATACTATGATAACCCTTCTAGCTCAGTGAATCCAGTTTCATCTTTAGGTAAATTAAATGTAGTTATGATTAAAAACGTCAGTGTGTTTATGCATCTTAATAAGTTGATCACTATACTCTCACCATGGCATGAGATTTACTTACCTTCCCGCAGTATTTGTAAGCGTATTCCAGTTTATGAACTCACTATCATACCTAAGACATTTAGAAACAGAAGAACCTTATGACTTAAAAAAAACACGTTGTTATTCAAGTCATGTTTTGTAAAATTAATGACACCGAGATTTATACTCCAACAACTGGAATAACTGATGATTAGGGTGTGTATCAAAAAACTCAAAGAAAATTCAACTGTCCTTCAATAATTATAAACAGAGATGGATGGTTTTTTACAATTGATTGATCACCACCTAGTGATCAGTCAATTGTGAATACATCTCAGTCCTACAGGAGGTCAGCTGCGACACGGATAGCTCAGTGGTGACGTCTCTGACTGTGAAGCTGGATAACATAGGATCGCATCCGTCAAGGAGCATCAGTTCCCTCAAGATTACGGGTACATCTTGCTTACGAATGCCAAGTAGCACGAAACCTAGGTTCAGGGTTTTATGTTCACTACCTCCAACCACCATCTTATAGATATGGATGGTGTCTAGCAGTGGAATCCATGGTACGCGTTTCGTCCAGTTTGGGACTCGTCGGCTTGATGTACCTGCATCCCAGAGTCGATGTTCAAATAAATGTCCTTCAATAGCTTACAGGTTTCGTGCAGACTATCCACTGTGGGAGTAAAACATTAATATGCCTTTATTTATATAGGTTCAGTATATTGAAATGTTTTTCGTGACTATCTAACTAGCTTTTTTTAATTTATGTTCATTCCTGTTTGATGTATAATAATGCCATTCATCGTTAGTAAGAACCTTAGCTATCTTTACATCGACACATTTTTAACTTACTTTTCTTGTAACATAAAATGTTATGGCTTATTTACTCCTAAACTAACTTCACCAAAACACTGATCTGTAAACAAAAAACGTCCTTTTCGATAGATTCTCTTCAGGTTCTACAGTTATATGTTCAATTTCCCTGGTATGACCGAGGGTATGTGACTTTCCGCTTTCCCTCTCGAAATGCTCTCATATCATCACGTGTGTATAGCCACTGACAAGGGAGTCCCACTCACTGTCTTCTCGCAATGGGTGTGTTGTCTACGAAATTGAGAGGACGAAAAGCTAATGTCCGGCGCTTTAACCAGGTTGGTGGATATGGAGGATCCACCTAGGGGAGTTGGAAAACCCCGATTCCAAACCAGTGGTGCACATGAAATTCAAGATCTTGAGAGAACAAATGATGTATGAACCTATTGTTTGTCACCGTCTACCATGGGACTGCATCTCCTAACGTTGCTCCACTGCTTTGTGAATTAGAACTCTAGACCAAAGGTTCGGTGAGTGGCCCATTAGGAAAACCATCTGTTTAAGTTTGGGCACTCCAGCAGTATCCTAGCTAACACAAAATTTGGATGATAGCTACTTTGTGTAGCGTATATACATCTGGATATCTCCTTCCACCAATGTTTATGCGTTTAAATAAGTAAATAAATATATAAGAAGGGGTTTTTGTGGATATTATAGTAATTTTAATAGTTGAATTCATGAGTCAGTTGAAGCTAGACGCCCATGGAAAACCTGGAAGCACTGGACGGCCGTTTCGTCCTATTGTAGGACTCCTCAGCGGAGCGTATCCACCATCCCGCTTTATGAGATTCGAACCCAGGACCTATCAGTCTCGCGCTCGAACGCTTAGCCTTTACATCACTGAGCCGGCATCCAACGGTGTTAACGTCTAACTCCAACGAATCCACGAAATTGAGCAACCGCCCACTATTGTATTCGGTGAGTTAATATATCACAACAGACCTAGTTGAACTCCACTAGTCATTGCTTCTCACTAGAATTCCAGGAAATACCTCTGGGAGCTAGTCACTAGTGATCTCAAATATTAAAATACATATATGTTCAAATTAATGATCCAAAACATAGCCATATTTAAGGCAAATACACCGTCCCAATCTGTAGCATATAAATTTAGGATTGTTTATAAAATAAAATAAAATCGTTAATATTGAAATGACTTATATTAAATCGAATAAGCTCCGTGAACAAAACTTTCAGGTCATCCAATAGGTCACCTACGGCAAAGAGTTAATCTGGTATAGAACATAACATTTCAGTATCGTTCTGATCGGATAGACTTTGTTACAGAACTTGATTCGATGCACTAACATATGAATTACACAGACGTTTTTATTTGCATGAATGTTACATTATATTATATTAGCCTTTCCTAATATTCAGTCAAAAGCTATGTCTATATAGATAACCATTTCTAAAACTGTTATGTAATATTATCTCCAATTTGTTATGACCTGAGACACCATTTGATACCACGTGTTATATTGTTTAATCAGGATTCTGATTATCAATTAATTCATCAATATGTCAGTAGGACCAGTGCCTTAATTGCTTTAAATAGAACAGTACAGTTATTTACTTATTAAGTAGTAAAAATATTGATGATAAAACTCCGAAAAATGGTCCTGAAAATCCCAACTTTCGAAATATTCGTTCCATTAGAACAGAAACACATAAGGGAGAGTAAAGCTACTATTCCCAAAGATATTTACTATTTCAAAATACGCCAATGTTAATTTGATTTTCGTAATGCTTTCAGAAATGTCTTAATGATTTGAGTTTTCATCAGTCAGATTGAAGATAAAATGCAAATGACATATAAATACATAATATAGTTTGATCTATTCAATGACAGCTAGTCAGTCTCAGCAAAACAAACTCTACTTCTAGCAGTGAAATCCAGGACGCGCGTTCGTTTCAAACGCCATCGCGTTATCCACATAGCTACTGAGTCCTGTTAGCCACTTGCTTGTGCAATGGGGTGAAGTTTAAATTCACTTGGTATTGTTTACTTGGATTTACCCATTGATATTTATGACTGCGGTTGATCAGTCTCTCATTGGCATATATACATACTGTGCGTATTGAGGATAACTTGATGGCGTTTGAAGCGAACGGTACTGGGTTCGAGTCCCGAAGTGAACATCAAGTCTGAGATGCAGGTACATCCAGCCGACCAGTTCCAAATAGGAAGAAAAGGGCGTCAAACTGGATTTCACTGCTAGCCATTATCCATCTTTGCTTATAATGCTTATGAATTAAGGCAATATCGAGACAGTACGCACAGTATGCACATATGCCGATAAGAGACTGATCAATTGCAGTCATAAATATCAGTGGCTGGATTCAAGTAAACAATACCACGTGAATTTATTCCCTACTTCTGTTTCATAATCACTAAAGGGTGTTAAGATGGTTTAAGGTTACTAAAAATAAATCCTGATGCATCTTTATCATTCTAAAATGTACGATGTGTCATGTGAAAAACAAACTTTAAACAACTATAACGAACTTTTAGCCAGTTTTACGCTGATTAGATTGCTGTTGTAAATGGACAATTTCTGAAAAAGGAAACAATAGTATTACAAAGTTTAGAAATATTTTACATAACTAATGAATCTATCAGTCTTCTAAAGGTTGATCTGTCGGTAAAATGGAAAAATAACGTCTTATAAATTCATTCATATGGGTATGAAAAATCTGTCTTCTTAAACACTCTTAAAGATACTAAGAGATTTTTAGGAGCCCCAGATTGTTGCTGGGTGAAGAACTCGTATTCATATTTAAGACTAGAAGTTAAGGATAGAAATTCGGAATTAATGATTTTATTTTGAATTGACATTAGCCATTGTGCGAAAGCACTTTGTAGCTATACGGATTCATGGTTTGTGATCACGATTAAGGATTTCAATGTAACGATTTAGGATCAGGGTATATTTGCAAGTCATATTCATACACGCTATATAGAATGCATTAAACATTTGGTGGGTTTGACATTAACTGTATCACCCTTGGATAAATAAAATGTAACTTACCGTTTTCATTTTTAAATTTTTGTTTGCTGTCGAAAGGTATTTGTGCTGTTTGTCTTGAGTGAAATAAGATAAAATTAACTTATTTTTGAATCTAAAGCAAAAAAGAGGACATTCATTTTTTTTTGCTTTGATTGACTCGTCCTTGTACTGTTCCTTTACCAATTCTATACTGGTCATGACTATATTATAAAAGACACCAGTGAATTGATTATTTACAAACACAAATATGATTACTATGTCCGGTTGTAGAGACTGACAATTATTATGTGCTCACTAGTGACTAGTTGCAAGACGAAATTTTTTGGAGTTTTTGTGAGAAGCTTCGACCAGTGGAGCTCAACCGTGTCGTGAGTGAGGAAGGTATCAAGCAAAGACAATGGAAGATAGTCGTACAATTAATTGAATAAATCCCAGATACATCAAAATATATTCAGTTATTCATGTATATTTCTATCCATACTTATTATGCTGTTACAATAATTTTAAAAGTACAATATAGGCCAAGCGAAGATCATTTATTATAATGTAGATATTAAAAGAGACTTGCGATTCTCATATGAAATAAATGGCAGTTAATATTAGACACACCAAGTTGAACAAAATGACTATCCTCTTTGTTTATACCAGAATAAACTAACTGTCAAATGTTGCGTACCATCTTCACTTAAACCAAAGTAGCTTCAGTTAATTTAACATGAATATACATACATTTATCTATATATTTATTTATCCTCAATTTATACATGCTTTGACAAGTTCGATTTGTGGTTGTCAATCTGAGTGACTAATTCGATCCAGACTATAACCTTGGGTCATATATGATCAATAGTTTTCGCATAGCTGCATACCCATATATACATTTCTTTATCTCAATTTAAACATATTTCACATCGAATGACTCATATTTTCACGTTTAAAAATCAACATTTAACATCTTCAAATTATCGGGCAATCGTATAGCTCGTAGTTATTCTATGAACTTACTTGTATCCACTTTCGATTTCTTTACTTTACAAACTGTCTAGCGAAACGTTCGAGTTATTTTTAGTTCCAATCTAGGCAAGTTTTTCGAATATAATTTGATTTTTGCTAATGTCTAGTATAGAGGTAGCTTAAGAAAAAGAGAAGTTAGTCTGCAAAATAATCGACCGACTATCCATGTGAGTCATTCAGAGTGGCACAGATTTCCTGGTTAGGGTCGGCGTATTAGTCGTAATTACATGGGTGCTGAAAAACTTCAGTGACATCTTGAAATCAGATGTAATAGTTGTTTTCTTAAATTTTCTGAATATATTTTAGCTAATTACTGCTCCATTCTATGCACTACTCTATTTCATCAGTTCATTCGGAACTATATTTCAACCACGTTGTTTGTGGGACAGTTATTCACTTCAGGCAATCAAAGACAGTTGCTCGGTATCACGAGTTGATTACAGTTGGAAATGTAAACCATTGGATGTTCATCCTTTGGTTTACACGTTAAACGTTTGCTGAAATACCTGGAGATTCTGGGTTTAACCCCCCGTTGGAGTATGTGGAAATTGTTGAGTCTCATAGAGATCACGAACCAACTTAAGTCCTAGATGGGATCGTGGATGAGAACTGCTGAGCACTTACATACTAGGACGAAATAGCTATCCAATACTCTGATTCTTCAGTGGCTGTTTTACTGTAGTCAGTTCGTGATATAAACTATGCAACTCAACAATCTTCACAAACCCTTTGCACAAATATTTTTTAAGTTCATTTTTCCACCACAGTCGATATCGGTGTTTTAATGTTACTTTTTTACCCCACTCATTTCTTCTTATCAATAACATACTTTCATTGTGCCAATATAGACTTGAGACAAAAAAGGCTAATTAGCATTGTATGCTAAACCCTACATGATTCATCAGTTTAATACTCAACAATTGTGATTGTAAAAAAAATAAATAAAAATGTTAATAGTTGAGATCATGAATCAATTGAAGCTAATAATAATAGTAATAATAATAATAATAATGTGAAAACAATTTGAAACCTAATCACTGGATAATAAGCTAATTTTACCAGGCTTGGTTTAAGGTGAGAACAAACTATATTTTTAGACATAAACACCATCGGATGCCGACTCAGTGGTCTATCGGTTAAGTGCTCTGGCGCGAGACTGGTAGATCCTGGGTTCGAATCTCGCGAGGCGAGGTCGTGGATGAGAACTGCTGAGGAGTCTCACAGTAGGATGAAATGGCCGTCCAGTGATTCCAGGTTTTCCTTGGTGATCTAGCTTCAATCGACTAATGCTTTCAACTATGAAAATACTAAATCTCCACAAAACCCCATCTGATTATTTTTGAATACACAAAGGGGGTTTGAATTTTCGTATTGCTAAGGCTTCAATAAACCTTAGTATACGCCCTTTTACACTTTTATACAGCACCACAAAAGCCGAGTTTAGATCAATTGTATGGCCTGTTTGGATTATATGTTTGGCAATAGAGAATGATGGATGTTTATCCTCTACTCTTATCGAGTCATTTGATTTTATTTGTTTCTGAAACCATTTTGGTACATGTTCACACACCCTAATTTTCAGACCATGATTGCTCCACCCTATGTATATGTGACCATACACACATTTAAACTGGTAAATGTAGTGGGATGTGACACAATCTTTTTCATGTCTTCTGGGTTTTGGATGAAGCATGGACCTCGTTCTTTCTTTGATAATGATCCAAAGGACTTTTAATGCAGGTAAACTACAACTAATGTTTTCCACACGTCCAATGATCGCGCTGATGTTGAAAGATAAATTGTCTAGACTAGCCAATTCTTTCTGTATCGATCAATTCAACTGCTCCTGTGGGGCAAGTTATATAGGCAGATGTTCTAGAAATTTATATACTCGGGCTCGTGAGCACCTACCAGTGTGGTTAAGCAAAGGTGTAGTCAAGACGGTTAACAGCTCCATTTTAGCCCATTTAGTTCAGACGGGATATAGAGCCAACATGGAGCAATCTTTCACAATAATATATCGTGTAAACAGCAGTCTACCTAATTCCGTTAGACTGAGAATACTGCAGACGACTGAGGCAATTGCTATTCGGATTAAAAAGCCAGAGCTTTGCATCCAAAATAAATATGTCCAGCCGCTCCTTTTACCCTGGCCAACTTCAGGGTCAACTTGTTAATAATCAATTTTATAATATGGTGACATTAATTTGATTAATGTTCATTTTTATATCCTAAACTTATTTTATCCACACATATTACCAGTCCTTATTATTATTATTATTATTATTACACTTCCTAACCTTTTAGAGAAATTTATTCAGCATCCACCCCTATCTACTATATCTGACCTCATTCATATTATTCTACATATTACGTGATTTCTGATTTGTAAACCCATTGTTCTATCTCACCCCATGTCAACTATATTTATTCTGATCATTTATCTTACGACTTTATTTCACCTATAAACTGATTCAAGTTAACACTCCATATTAATCATCCCAACATTAACGATTTGGTTTAATTTTTTATATTACAAACACTCACATGTTACAGTTTCTTAAATGATGTACTCTTGGCCGATTTTTTTTATGGATTACTAATTTGGATTTATAGTTGTAGAACCTGATGAGAAATTATTGAAAAGAATATTCTTCGTTCATATAATTGTGTTTTAATATGATGGGAATTTTTCAGCGATATATATATATATATATACAAAACTGGTTCATTCATCCCCATCCCTAGCTAAAACATACTCCTTCTGAAACTACTTAAGCTTTGAAATGTTGATAGAACATTGTCTTGACTAATGTTATTCGCTGTGTGTTATGTGATTGGAGATAATTAACAGGATACCCTGGATGTAGGTTTAATGCTAGTTAGTACATGTCAGCAAGGAGTACCTGTAATTTTGATCATTGAGTAATGATTGCTTAGTGCTGACTGAATTCTGTTGAACAAGTCACTTATATTTATGGTCATACAGGTACTTGATCGATGGGATTCGATTACCGCTTAAAGTATTAGATGAACAGGACATTGGTTACTAATCTGCGATCAATCGGTTGTATTATTTCTCGAGCGTATCTATATACTTGAGTTATATCTTGAGACCGCTGATCAATAACACTTTCTAAATCACCAAGCTGAATCCTAATCTGGTTTATTTAGCGTCTACTCTTTACTCTATAGATTAATATCTCCGACTTGGTCAATTACACACCTGACCAGCTCTACTAACCTTGAGCCTCTCCCTAAACCTTGGCTCGAGTTCAGAAGTAAACAACCAGTCTCTAATATAGTTATATTCCAAACAGATGTGGTTCAAATACAGACATATTAGACTGCATCTCACCATAAAATGAAAGTGAAAATTATATATACACAAGCTGAAAGTGGCTGTGGATATGGGAAACAACAAATAATAGACTGATAATGAGTTGTGAATACTAAGTCGTAGTCCTGATCTAAACACTAACCACTTAGATTCATTTGAGATTCACTTACAGAAGCTGTGTTCTGATTGGCTAACCGCTGGCTGGAATTTGTCGCAGTTTCATAAGCTCATTCTCGTATACTCTAACCATAGCAAGAAATTAATTTTCTTATTTCAAAAAACCGCGTCCAACTAATTCGAAAGAAAAATTTATACAAATTTAACATATCCATCTTTAAAATTGCATTTGTTTCTGCTGTCTGAGTTATGGAGGCCTGCCACAAGTATACACCAGTACATTCATTTGTTTATTAAGGAATTATAGGCTTTTTCATTTCTGTGGGATTAAATTTTTGTAGTTTGAATTTTATCACACAGAAAACTTTACAGTGTTTAGAATGTTTAGTTAAAAAACCTAATATAATAATTTTCGCATACATTACACTTTGGAATTCTAAAGTAACATTAAAGAAAAAATGTATCTGAATAAATTAATTGATTAATGGAAAAGCCTATTAATCTAATTCTATAGTAAATTTTTTGAAGTTGACAATAAAACAAGTATTGGACGTTGTATATGTGTTATTTTGCATTAATAGTTGAATCCATGAGTCAATGTAATCTAGACCACCATTTAAAACCTGGAAGCATTAGACGGCCACTTCGTGCTAGTATGGGAATCTTCAGAAGTGCGCACCCACGATCCCACTCTGGATTCGAACCCAGGACCTTCGGTCTCGCGCGCAAACGCCTAACTCTTAGACCACTGAGCCGGCATCTAACGGGGTTAACGTCTAACTTCCATCAATCCATGAATTCAACTACTGAAATTACTACAAACGTCACAAACCCCACTATTTTGCATTGTCCAGTTGTTAAAACTGTTAAGAATCAGTTAAATATAAACTTGAGTTGTAGAGGTACATAGCTGCAGATAACCTTACCGGGCTTCGGTTCATTTTGATTCAATTCTATTTTCTTCATTGAAGACGGTTTACTTCTAGCCGGAATATTGATTACCTCAATTTCTGACGGAATACTTATCAGTTACATACAACCCCGTTTCATACACAGTTGTTTAACAATGAGTATCCCTATCTAGAGTGAACCTAGAATGTTCAGGAGCAAACGGTAGATCGCATAAGAATTTGGTTTTTGATTGTGTTAATGAAATAAATATATCAAGCCAAATACGGTTTGATAACTATCTGTTTTGTTTTTATTGCTTTTTTGAATGGCTTTAAATAGGCTACTTAATGACTCTAATTCACATTCTATCGTGATAACCGAATATCACTTAAAATACGTGAATTGAGAATTCATTGAAATTGTTAATTTTCATGGTCCAAAACTGATCACAGTAGAGGAGTCTTATTTATTTCTAAGCTTCCTTTAAATTGTTAGGATAGTTCTGTCTCTAAAAGTTTGTTCACGTACATTTAGTATTTTTTCTTATTCGTTATTCTGAGGTATGTTATGTGAAAGCTGGACTCAAAATATCTACAGCCGAGGTTGACACTTGTTCACAATAACTCACTAACTCAAACCTCGACAATTCAAACAAGGAAAATTTGCAGCTCTGACTGACAATGATATAGTGGAAAATGTGTGAATATTTGTGGGAACTTTTTAGGTCCCCTTAAAATTACCCTATAAGAACGTGAGTTGTAGGGTGTCAAAATCACCTTTACTTATGCGGTTTAAAATTTTTATTTTTTGAAATTCGTCTATGGCTGATTCCGGTTTGAATTTTGAAAAAAAATTTTGTACTCGTCGATTAAATTGTAGTAGTACTATATGAGTTTAACGCAGCAGGAATCCCCAATTCTGTCGATAACATACTAGAGTAGCTACGAATATACCAACATTTATGGACAGGAAAAGAGTTTGAATACATGTAAATATATTTGATCGAGATATATAAATGAAGCGCGGAATTTAGTTCAAAACATTCATTGTTCAGTACATGCACACCAAATTATCAGCACTTTTGAAGTTATATTTTCTATGTTCAACTTTTCACTGTTAAGTAGCTGATAGTAGTCTGCAGGAAACCCTTTCTGACGTAGGTCTCGTGCTAGTCGGCACTCTTCAACAAGGATTATCTGTAGTCTTCAGGTAACTGACACTCTCAATGTGGCTCTAATCTGTATCAACCCATTTCACAGACTAAGACATTACTACTAATCAATTGTCTACATTTTTCACTGTGCTGCATGTTATCATTCCCCCTTTCTTACTTTTAATCTCGTTAACTTTCTCTCCTAATATTGTTGAAACGAAGATAAGTAAGGTGGAGCAAACATATCAAGTATCGCATCATATATAACCTGAGATTTTGGAAAACAACCTAAGATCCTAAATGGCTTAAAAAATTAGCAATAATTACATCTAATGGCCAGAGTGGGATTTAATCATTTACGTTCACTACTGTTGTATGATTTACGACTGTTATTTAATTTTATTTCATTAACTGCATGATATGTATTTCAATCATATATCCCATTTATACATCAGAGGCGTATTTGTTGGAAGTGTTAAATCCCTAAATACATCATACTAGAAGAAAATCAATAATAAGATCACCTATTGATTTAAGGAGATGTTTTTCTCATTTGACTTTCAGTGCACTTGCATTTGTATTAATTAATTCAGTGTAAGTTTTTATTCATGTGATATTCATTCAGTTTAACAATTCCCAAATTAAATAATTTCTGAATATAATTAGTATATAATTGAATGAATTCAAATATGAACTAATCTTCTTTAGTCTCTTAAATAAATCTTAACAAGATTGATATTTTGGACTAAATTAAGCTAGAAGAGAAAAAAGCTGTTGTATCCTAGATTACTAGTATAATATATTTGTATGAATCTTCATGAAACAATATTCAGTGTTTATAGCTCACCATAAAATGTTAGCTTCTACTACGTTACATTAATCGACGACTGGTAAGATAAGGTTTTCAAATATATTCTTTTCAAACCATTAGGGACTTATAGTACTAACAAATTATATAGTAGAATGTATTCTTTTCCACCATATACTGTTTATTCGTATAGATACTGATAAATTGTGTATTTTATGAAATTTCAATTAATTTCATGTTGAAAATGATACCAGTTCTATTAATTATTGATTTCTAACATGAAAATATGATTTTCTTTTTTGGTAAGAATTCATCTAGTTATTCGACCTGTTTTGATAAAAAAAAATAAATTATATACATGGACAAGACCTAACTGAATTTAGTGAGCAGGCGGGGATCATTTGATTTCACACGCCATAACCACAATTCCGTATACTTGTTGATTTCTAAAAAGTCTCACACTTAAGTTAGTATTCATTTCAATCCATTTTAGTTTTAAATGATAGTAGGAGTGAGATCAACCGATTAATACACGTCAAAGGAGAAACAGCTGTTCAGTACTTCCAGCTTTTCAATGGTGGTATAACTTAGATCCGTTCATCATTTTTATTGAAACTCAATAATCTTCACAATCCTGTACTTATAGTTATCATGTGTTCATTAACGACTAGCTTCAGACGAGATTCTAATAGGAAGCAGAGGTCAGTGGAGGTATCTGTATCGAGTGTAAAGGGAAGATGGTTGTGCAGTAACATGGATTGACTGAAGTTAGACATTAACACCAATGGATCTCGGCTCACAAGGCTTAGAGTTTCGGTGTTCGCCTGTAAGATCTAAAGTCCCGGGTTCGATTACTGATGGTTTGTAAATGTGCACTACCGAGGAGTCCCATACTAGAACGAAACAGCCATCCAGTGCTTCCAGGTTTCCAATGGTAGTCTAACATTCATCACTTCATGATTTCAATGATAGTTACATACTTAGAAGTCAGTGAAAAAGTGTTTTGCTATCAATATATAAATTCATTGTAAGATACAATGAAGTGTGCAGTCTATCAGAAACTACGTGATATCAGGCACATTAAAACAATATCGTAAACAAATACGCTAAGAAAAGAATGAAACAGGATTAGATCACCGTTCAAGTCTTTGGTTAAATTATGAGTATGCATCATATTCTAGTTAGCAAAAGATACTTCAAAGTTAACAATGAAACTTTTGATGATTTGGACAAAACAGCGATTCAAAGGATTTAAACAAGGTTTTGTACTTTTACGTAACCATACCGACCTGAAATAAATATGTCCCACCATATGGTCAAACTGGTCAAAGTAGGGACCGATTGTATCAAATTATTATTTAATGCGTTTGAAGGATTAAATTCACTAATTTTGATCAGTGGAAAGGATTCGGGACATTATCAAATGAATGTCAATCCTATGGAAAACATTTGGCAACATTTGTTAGTCACCGTTAGTATTTGTGGATCCTGAGTGTATTGCCTAAATAATGTCTTTAGCTAATAGCTTTTTTTCAAGATGAATCGTGGCTGGTAGTGGAATCCACTATTCTTGTTTCACCTTATTTGTAACTCGTTATTTTGGTTCATCAGCAGCCTAGTGCTGATTTTATGACTGGGACTCGAACCCAGTACCTTACACTTCAAGGTCGCGTATCCTGGGTTCCACTGACAACCACAGTCCATTTTCATTGATAGCTTTCACAGTCCAATTATAAGTGTAAACGAGATAGATAAGCATATACTATAGCTATTTTAGTTAAACTGCTAAGCTACGAAAACATTGGTCAAACATTTTATATGTTATGTTTATCATAAAACTAAAATCAACAATAAATATCAGTTGTGTAGCCTGATTCCCTTTTCATAGAGCCCAATCATAGTGGATAAATGTTTCTATCATTTTCTCTGTACATATTATTGTAATTTAAGTTCTCTTTCTTCTTTCTCGTAGGAACGTCCCCCATCTTCAAATTGTAATGAATGCAAGTCCTATGACTGACGCTTTGTGTTCCTAGTAGTAAGTGACCTGAAATATGATTGATTGTCGTAACCTTTTTACGACCATCTAGTCAGAGATGAAATTTATTCAAATAATTGAACTACTTTAATTGTGGATGTAAAGAAATGTTCAGGGGACACTGGATGCCTCAACCTAGTGGTTCTAATGTATCAGCGTTCACCATGAAACCTGAATCTCTAGGGTTCGACTCCGAATGGGTCGTGGATGTGCACTGCTGAGGAGTCCCATACCAGGATAAAGCAGATCAGCAGTCTTTCTTGGTTTCACTAGGACCCCAACTGAAATCAATCTATGACGAATACCATATAGAAAAATTACAAAATCTCCAAAAAAGTATCCTCTTCATGTAATTCATTTTAGATGCATCATGTCCTGCAAATCAGAGAGACAAAGCAAAAAAGCATGTGGTTAGGAACCGGAAGTAGACATCAAAAGCATGAATAGCGCCTGGGAAAACTGGAAAGGAGAACACAGGACAGATTTATTTGGAGACTCATGGTCAATACGCCGCGAAGTGTGGCAGGCCCGAGTAAGTAAGTAATGTTCCAAGAATTGTCCAGCGTCACAATCAAGTATTGTTAGGTGATTACTCAAATTGTATTTGTTCACAGCATAGACTTTTTAGAATTCTTTGAAACGCTGTTTTCACTATATCATATTCCAAAATTTGAAAAGTTATCCATCCATTGTATTGGAATTCAATTCACTTAATCGAACTAACATCAAATGTAATCGATGCTTCACCTTCAAAACTCAATATTCTGTTATTCACCTTCAAACATCATGTCATTCAGCAGATAGGTTGCATTATTTTAAGTATTAAATAAACGGAAGTGTTTTTATGGAGCTATATCTGACTCCAATTGGATCGTATGAATGTTATTGAAATATACATATCGGCTATCCCCGTATATAATTATCGAATTAACTCGCGTTAGTGAATAATGGAATTAAAACAAGTCAAATACGATAAAGGATTTCGAATACGTATAGTTTTTACAAACATTGATCCAGGCAGATGATCAAAGGAACGAAGCGAAACGAAATGATGAGCAGTGGAGAAGGCACGTGATCCAACTCCATTTGACCAAGCGTTAATCAATATTTATAGTCACACAAAAATAAGCTACAGACATGTGATGAGTAGGATAAGATTTACACACACATGGCAAGGTCAAAATGTGAATCAACAAGTATGTATAAATTGGTCTGTTCAGAAGCTAGAATAAGTTATGTGGGCTTAACATAGTAACCGACACTATAGTATATAGCTTAAAAAGGAATTTTAATTTACTTTTTCCAATAAGAAAAACTGTCTAAATTTACAACAGCTTTAAGTTGTGGTGTGAATATTGAAAGTGGAGAGTCCAAGAATATATAATATGTTCAAGCAAACAAGTCAAATAATTATTTCTTGGTATTCAGTTGGATCAGAACAAACGTTCGGTGCCAAATGCAGTATATTATTTATAAATTTCATCACTTCTAACTCTTAAGTAGATTCTGAAACTAACCTTTTTTTCTTGCAAATAAAGCCGATTTTCGCGAATATTTTACATAAATTATTGATTATCATACTTAAAGTATAATTCTCCATAAATTTCATCTTTGTTAAAAATCTATTAGACTAGAAAAGAACACTAGTATATATAAACAAGCATAGAACAATGTTTATTATTTATACAGGGACTAAACGATTGTCTTATAAACTAGTTTTACGATATACAACTGTACATTTTAAAATGGTCTAGCTTTTAACAAACTCTCATGAAGTGAATAATAAAAGGAAATACAAACATACATGCTCCTGTCATCGCTAATGGAAGAGAATAGACCGCACACTAGCACTCTGTCCTGAACAATACTTTCCAGTTGCTATTGATTCTTTTGATGTTTGCTTCCGATTCCTGACTCAATGTGTTCTTTGTCCTTCCTCTTTTCCGCTTTCCTTCCACATTCCAAGTTAGGGCTTGCCTCGTGATGCAGTTTGGTGATTTTCTCAATGTGTGTCCTACCCACCTCCAACGTCTTTTTCTAATTTCCTCCTCACATGGAAGCTGGCTTGTTCTGTCACATAGTAGGCTGTTGCTGATGGTATCCGGTCAACGGACATTCACTATCTTGCGTAGACAATTATTTGTAAATACTTGTACCTTTTTGATGATGCTTGTGGTAGTTCCCCAAGTTTAAGCTCCGTACAGTAGAACTGTCTCAACGTTCGTATTGAGGATTCTGGTTATGATATTGGTTGGCAGTTGTTTCGAGTTTCATATGTTCTTCAACTGTAGGAATGCTGTCCTTGTTTTGCCAATCCTCGCCTATACGTCTGTATCAGATCCTCCACGTTCATCGATGATGCTGACGAGATAAGTGAATGTTTCCACCTCTTCCAGCGTTCCTTCGTCAAGTATGATTGAATAGGCGTTCTCCATGTTGCATTTGAGGATCTTGGTTTTCTCTTGTGTATGCTGTGGTGTACAGATGCAGAGGCTGCTGCTACACTGTTCATGTTGACTTGCATTTGTTGGTGTGTATGGGATATGTTGGGATGACCCTGCAATTTTCTCGCAATTGACATGACAAGCTCATGAAACATCAAGGAGCATTTCAACCAATCAGCGATTGATTAGAAGTTATATGAAGTTATGTTACTAAATTAGCGAAAATGAAAAGTCACATGTAGAGATTCTGATTGGCTGATAACGACACTGCGACTGTGTCCAGTAGAATTCTGGAATTTTCAGTACAACCCAAAGACATCTAAAATACTATAAAAACCCTATATTTTCTGTACATAAACGGAACCTTTTGGCAAAGTGCTTCCCACATATTTTTGTGCCTTTCCTCTCGTCTTCAAGTCGCTGTATAGTTCTAGCTTGGGGGTTACGAAACTAGCTTAAGATCCGAACATAGCGTTCAATCGACAAGACTTATCAGTGGCGACGGGGAAAAACTACAATAAACAAGACATAACAATTGGCGACGGCTAGGTCAAGACACAACAGGATAGAAGGGTAAGATAATCTGCGAAATCCAAATCGTCTAATTCCATCCTACCTGTCCATTTTATTCCGTGCTTCCTGTCAGATGTCCAGTTCTTTACAATCTAGTCAACCACCAGAAGAAAGAGAAAGGGGAGAGTAGGCAGCCTTGTCTGACTCCGGTCCTCACTTGGAGTGCGTCTGTTAGCTGTCCTCCGTGCACCACTTTGCACTGTAGTCCGTCGTATGAAGTCCGGATGATGTTGACGATCTTCTCAGGTACACCATAGTGTCGAAGAGGTTCCCATGATGTTCTCCTATCCACATTGTCAAATGCTTTCTCATAATCAAGGAAGTTGATGAGTAGTGACGAGTTCCATTCAATCGATTGTTCAACGATGAACCGTAGTGTCGCGATTTGTCTGTGCACGATCGATGCTTACAAAGTCCTCCATGGTAGTTTCTTCTTCTTTCAGTGGATCCTGTAAGGCTTGGAACCTGTTGTTGAGAGTTATCTTGGATTCGTTGAGTTTGTCAGCATGTCGAAGGAAGGCTGTATTGAACCTTTGTAATACTGTTTCTCCAGTTGTCCATTGCTTCTTTAGCTTCAGTTTCATCTTGACAACCACCAGGTGGTGATCTGAAGCTATGTCAGCTCCTCTCCCGCTTCTCGTGTCTTCCACTAACCTTGTGAATTTTTTATTGATGCAATTAGGATCTATCATAATTCTTCTGAAAGAAGATCCTTCAACTTCCAGGACAGAGTTTAAATGGTTTAAATTGTTTATTCTGATTTGTATTATTTTAGCAAGGTTGTTTCCTGCGAGATGGGTATGCTGACTCCACTCCCGACCCTCCTCCTATACCCGGGCTTGGGACCAGCAGTAACACTAGGAGATCTACAGGCGGAGTTATATATATATATATATATATATATATATATATATGACGTTTGTTGTATATGACGACTCCTTTTTTTTCAAGTTTTGTGCTCTGCGTTTACTGGGTCTTTAGGTAAATAAACTATATTTTTTTCTTGACTAATCGTTATTCGATCATACAAACCGCATCACAAGAATTTATATATCCTAATCAGCACCATTGATTCAATCCTTATTGTACTAACGACACGTATTTTCAATCAATTAAGCACAATGCATATACATAACATTCAGAGGGCTTCACTAAATCCATAGAATTTTCTAGACTTGTAATTGGGTCATGGTTTCTTTGACACAGGAAAATGCTGCAACCAAGTAAAAACAAAAGTTGAATTTAAACACTTTCTATCAAGTTAATGATTTATTTACATCACCTGAATTACAATCTGCGGCGTTCAATCATTATCAATCAATGAAATTATACAATTATTACCATAGCTCACAATTTTCCAGGAAACTAAAATACTACCAAACTTCACTTATTACAAGATCAAAGACTGAGGTCGTGTATTTAGATAGAAAGAACTTTATGTAAACAGTGAATATTATCTAAGCTAATAATTCGGGATTTCAAAAAATAATGTCAGTGGTCACCACTAGACGCAGATGAATTTCGGAAGAATTCTCGATTCCATCACACACCTTGTTATCTGATCATACCATCTAATTTTGATCTCTTGGTGAACATTTTAAGTCGATAGGAATAAATCTACCAAATATTTACAGACTTCCTTAAACATTGTTAAAAAAATATATCTGTTGAAATTTCAATAATATACATCTTTAAATACTTCCAACTAGCTTACTGATGATATATTGTTTAAATTACAAATTAACATTGTAATCTGTTGATTGATATTTAAAAGTGTTCGTCACTCTGAGGATTTTCATTTTATGCTGCTACTTAGTCAAGAAAATATTCATATATAAATATTTAATTTTACTGTTGGATCGGTAGGCATAAATCATTAATTTTAGGTTTACATCTGTTAGAAATGTATAGATAAAAAAGTATCTTCGGTAAATTATCATTTGGCGAAAATATACTGATAAGAAAGTGCTAAAAATAACAGCCACAAATTTCTAGCTATTTTCCAGCCAATCACTAAACAACTTTTATAAATGTGATGGATGGTGGATGATGGAAAAAGGAATCCAGGACTCTCATCTCTTCCTATTTGGATGTACCTGCATCCCAGAGTTGATGTTGATTCCGGGACCCAATGTGGTACTGTTCGTTTCAAACGCCATCGCGTTATCAACTTAGCTACTGAGTCCAGATGAGCAGTAGCTTGTGTAATGGGATAAAGTTTAATTCATTGTTGTATTAATTGCATTGGTATGCCAATAAGGGACGGATCAATTGCAGTCCTAAACATCAATGGAAAGATTTAAACAATCACTACAAAATGAATTAATTTCCATAAATGGATGGTTTATAAAAAAGGTCAACAATAATATTGCAAAGCATAAATAGATTTTACACAATTAATAAGACCATTAATGTCTTCTACAGGTCATGCTGACTGTAAATCAGAAAAAAACAACATATAAACTCGTTCTTATGGATATTTATTGTACATAATGTCAAACCCTTCTAGGGATCCAAAACAATTTGTAAAAGTCTTCACATTTCCCCCGGTTAGGATTAAGATTAGAGTTCAGGGTTAAGATTTTCATCACGAACTGACATCAGCTACAATGTAAAATGCCCTGTAGCCATATAAATGAATAAATTTAGATCAAAACGTAAAAGGCGCAATTTGATTACTTCGTCCATAAAATTTAGTGGCACTAAGTCAAAGTTTGTCTCAGGATTAAGGGTTTAGAGTCAGAATTTAGTGAAAGTATCGATTTACCTTCTATACATCATGCACAGAAACGGAATCGAACATTTTACACATTTAACACTCCCGTTTTTACACTGTGATTGCTAAATTAAACTTTCGCTGTCATTTTAGACGTTTTGAGCAGTGTGCAAATCTATTTCTACAGCTTGCTGTACATGATTTGAATTTTGCTCAAAAACCTAAAAATGTGGTTTCGATTCTGATTGGTTCGTCACCAAAGTATACTTCTATCTAATAACTCTTCTGAAATTCCAATACAAAGGAGGAAGTATTTGTATTTTTCATCGATTTATGAGTTGTCAATGTAGATACATGGAGTATAACTTCACAAATAATTTACAATGTTTATTGAACATTTTCTTTTGTCTAATAAATGATGTGACAAGATGAAAAGACAGATGGTGTTACTGTTTGGCTGAAGGTAAAACAAAATATTTAATAAGCTTGTCGATATGAATGTACACACATAAACAGTATTGAACAACAAATATTTAATATAGTAAATGTATTCTTTATGCATTCATACTTACAAAACACACATGCGCACACAAATATCAGTAATTTCCTTGCACTTGACTAAATAATTTGATACAGAATTAAAAATGCGTCAGTAAGGAGTTGTTTGTTGTGTATATGTCATGCATGTACGCATCTATTTTCATGAAATGTCCAATACAGTTTTCCGATGCGAACTTGTGGTAAACTTGAAATATTTATTAAATCTTTTTTATACAATTTTTTACACCGGATACAAATCTTTAATTTCTTCAACAGATAAATTAAATGCATATTATGTTTGTCAGTAATACCAAATAATAAGTAATAAAAGTTTGTTTTATTGAATTATTAAATGTCAGATAAAACATATTTATCCAGATAATCAAGAAAAAACAGTGAGAAACTATGGAGAACAAAATAGTTGTTCTGTTATATCCTACAATCCCATCCAGTAAATAATACAGGCTTTTTAATACTTGCAGAACCCCGGTTGTTCAAACGAAGACTAAGAGTGCGTATCGAGCTTCACTGGCAAAGAATTAGTGCACACGTACAAATGTAATGCGTATATATAATATCTTGGATTAGTGCAGACAAGCACATATGGTCAATAGTGAATTTTGTCAGTAAGCTCTCGCATTCTTGAGCTTATCTTTCATAATACATTATTTTAACCTGCCTAGAATCACTCAACGTATCATATACTGACCAAGTCTGCTGAGCCTGTGCAGTTGAAATTCACAATCCTATTTAGAATCAATTTCAGGAAATCTACGTCATTTGACAAGTGCTATACACTTAAATGTATTGAATTGGGACCGAACATCCATTAATTTGTGAAATAATGTGACCAATAATAGATGTTAGAGGTAAGTAACTCGATCAATTCCAACATGAGTGACTTCTGGGTTTATGTTTTGCTACCAAGAAATCAAAAACACCCATTTGAAATTTAATCACCAGGGCATACAATCTTTTCATATGCATCATATATCCAACTCATTGAAATAAAATCGGAACTCACTTGTACTGCAATCCAGACTCTCACATCGTTATACATCTGAATATCTTAGCAACATGTGGTTTACTCTAATACGTCGATGTGTGTTTATTTTTTGTTAAGGTAATTTTTAAAAGATTTGGAACAGTTTCAAAATAAGTTTTATTACGAACTGGTAACCGTAAGTATATATACATATATATCGGGGGTCATCCGTTTTATGTCGGTTTGCTTTGAAAATTTCATTATTTCAAATATATTCGCGAAAAAGAACATCCTATTTCAACTTTATTATTGATTAGATTACACGTTCTGTTTAAATCTGAAATCTAAGATTCATCTGGGATACATAAATAGCTTATTCATCAATATAATAATAATAACAACACATAAATGACATTCACAATCTAGTTAGTCCTTCTGTATATGGGAGATGAAAACAAATATTTTTTTTAATAGTTGAGATCATGAGTCAAGCTAGACCACCATGTAAAACCTGGAAGCACTGGACGGCCGTTTCGCCCTATTGTGGGACTCTTCAGTAGTGCTTCTGATAGATTGAATGCTTGACAATGTCATCGAAATTGACGGTTGGTGACAAATTTTGATTTCTATTACATTCTAATAACTAGCTGTGATTTTGGTTTTTTCCCAGAACAATCTGTGATAAATTTGTCGAATGAGACTGTCGAACTATCTAAATTGAATCACTAAGAGTTAAGGGTAGTTGAAGGTAGTCGACAAGTAACCTTGCTTGACACAGGTTTCATGCTCATTATCACCTATCAATAAAACCCACTTTTACTCTTCACCAAACTATGGGATTCGAACTCATGTCACTCGATTTCACAGTTTAAGACTTTACCAATGAGCCAGTCTTGTTGTTGGCCTGAGACATGTACAACTCATTGATCACTGATAGTGAATAATTCCGTGTTTTTTTTTAGTCTTTTTATACTGATCGAGTTATATCGATAAGATCAAATCGGTTCCCACAAGGTTCCAAGTACTCCTTGTTGATGAGTGTCAAGTGGGATGAAAATCAGAACGAACTGAGTTAACTATTGACTGTCTTCAACCACTGGATATCTAAATGTTGAGGTTATTCTTTTACTATGGTGAGTAGTAATACAAAAGATGTATTACAGAGAAAAAATAAAAATAGCAAATATATTTTTTGTCATATCCTAATGAGTAGAAAATTGTATTTTAACGTTTCTTGATTTAGTGTAGACCACTTCTTCAGAATAAATAAATAATCGAATTAAATGAACATAAGCTTGAATAGTACTTTAAATAGTCTTTTGCACTATTTAAACTTGTGTCCATTTAATTTGGTTATTTATTTAATCTGAAGAAGTGGCTTACATTAAGGCGCAAAACGTCAGAAATACGACTTTCAGCCCATTGAGATGTAATAAAAAATATATTTACTAATAATTTTTATCCAATGCTCAATTTATTTGAATCCACCAAGTCCAATCTTGGCACTGATACATACAAAAGTAAAAATGTATATGTATAAAATAACCAATATGTTTAACGTACAGATTGTCAGATTATTCCAATTCAAGTTTGTTTTAAATGTGCTTATAGCTAACGACTTGGATTAATATAATTTATTGGTCAAAGAATATTTGTCGAGAAAAAAACCAAGAAAACTACTTTTATCTGACCAGAAAAACTTTTATTTTTATTTCTATCACTATATAATGTAAACTCTTATCATTAGTACTTCGGTAGTATTGTGGTTTCTGAACTAATTAGTTCCATTTAGGAGTTCTCAGTGTTATTTTCAACAACTTTATCAATATCTCTTTCATGTATATTTAAACCTTTCAGTTATTCCACAAGGGACTTGAAAATGTTAGGTTCAATCCCTTGTGGTAATGTCGTGGATAAGCACTGATTACAAGTTCTATACTGGGAAGAAATGGGTGTCCAATATTTCTTAGTTTCCAATAGTTATCTAACTTTGATCAGTCTATTATTGAAACCATTAATATTCCACAAGAGTTAAATCAGTTTCGCATTGATGACCTTCTTTGTGATTTATCGTCTTAGTAAGTTTTGTCATCTTCACTTGTCCATCCATCACTCTTGACTGTCTTGTTCTAATGATATCTGGACATGGGGTTATTTGATCTATTTCATATGGGTTGTGTAACGCATCCTATCAAATTCTAGTTTTCATTGTCAGACTGTCTTAATTTTACTATTATGTTATTGTTAATCGTTTTCAATTACCACATTATTAAATATAAGTGTATCATTTTATGTGCTTACTGAGTCCTTGAATCACATTCGGTACTGTTCTTTTCTATTCTAGATCCTCTCTCACATACACTGCTCTTTACACTCTCAGCGTAACTTCAGACTAGACGCAAGCCTATCAAAAGCTAAACATTGTGGTTGATAGAATTGATCTACGTCGATGTGTTTATTGATTACTGATTGATCTGAATATCATAGTTTACGAAGTTTAACATTTCAAAATTATTTCACTTATCGATATGTATAATGTTTTGTTTACATAATAGCAGGTTATTAAAAACCGTAGAAGTCAAAATTTAAAAAATGTGTAAAACACTCTTGATCAAGAAACTTACTTTTAACTGACAGTGTCATGTATTTTTAATGAACTTACGTGTTTAAACTTAAGTTATCACCAATGCTTGATACTGTTTTCGATATAATTTATTTCAAGTGATTTGGTGGAATAGTTTGAAATTTTCTTTTCCTTTTTTGGTAATATTGATTAGAAGTATAGAAAACCATTAGGTTAATTGGGAACAGTTCATATGCACCGACCATTGGTGATAAATTCGCTACGGAACAAACACGACAAATACTTAAAGATTTAAGTTTTCTCAATATTAACCGGATATTGTTAATTGATTTCAATAATTCCCCGTTTATTCATCTTTAAATCCAGTGTTTAAGAGGATTTCATTGATCGTCAGTATAGGGTTGCGGAGTTTGTTGAATTTCATTGAGATCGTGAATTAACTAAAGTTGATTGAAGTTAGACATGACCACTGATGGATGCCGGCTTACTGATCCAGAGGTTAAATGTTCACAGGTGAGACCAAAGGTCCTAGGTTGGATATGCATTAGTGAATTGCCCCATAAAAGGATGAAACGGCTGTCCAATGCTTCCAGATTTTCCATGGTTGCTTAACTTTGATCATTTCATGATTACAGCAAGTTCTGTTGTCTGTAAGGAGTTCGGTATTAAGCTTCACTTATATTTAAGGCATAATTCTAATCAATCCTATACATATCAACTACTATTAACATTAATTTCAAATCCATACAATTATTTGGAATAACCAACAGAGTATTCTGAGTAACAGCAGGAGTTGACCCTTACTACTGTTATATTTGGAACTTGAGCCACTCGAACCCTTTAACCTTCCAAGTTTCAAGTTGGAAGACAAAATACGAGTGGAAAGGAATATTATTCCAATCAGTCAAATATAGTACAGAACATTCAGATATTTATAGTTTTTATTAAAAAACGAAATCATCATTGCAATCATCCAATCCGCATACAGTGGTTTTTGTCATTTGTCCAGTCGCGAAGCTACACGTAGAGATTCTGGAATGTTCTTCCTAACGATGATTGGATGGAATGTTTTTGACTCTTTCAGATCTAGAGTTTTCTAATACTATATTCAGTTAACTAATCAGTTGTTTTGTATATCTAGTATTCATTTCTTATGGATCCGCGGAACGGTTCTGTGGACTTATTATTAGTTTGGTCATGTCATTTTCTTCAGTAAACTTGTTAGTGTATTTTGTTATTAACTATTGAAAACGACAGACCAATGGATAACTGTATGAGATTTCCTAGTAGTGTACACCCACACATTGTCAATGACACAACACATAACATTCCGGCTTTACGACAAAACTCCTGTCTTTAGACTATTTGGTTATTATCCAACGATTCAGGTCTTTCAAACTGACTGATGTGAATTGCTGAGATATGTTAATGAACATTGCTCTTGAGGATCATGACCGAAAATTCTTGAAGAATGGGGATTTGTAGAGATTGTAGTAATTTTAATTTTCATGAATTGATCTAAGCCAGACCACCATTGAAAACCTGAAAACATTGAATTGCCGCCTCGTTCTAGTATGGTGGTTTTTCTGGAGTTCTAATGAGAAGCCTTGTTCAATGGAGTCCAATCCGTGTCGGCTGTGAGAGATTTATCTACCTCAGACAATGGATAAAAGGCTGAGCAAGACCATGGATTGATCAAAGTTAGATATTAACATCGTTGAATACCGGCTCAGTGGTCGGGAGGTTAAGAGTTCGTGCGCCATACTAAAGATCTTGAGTTCGAGTCTCTCATGCGGGATCGTGGATGTCAGTGCAGAGTAGCACTGTTGTGATTTATGCCCCAGTAATACATCACGCGACTTATTTGCCAACCAGAAAACGAAATACACAATCTTAACACTGAGCTACAACAATGACATAGTGAACAGTATGAGCAGCCCAGAGTATCTATTGGAAATTTCACTACCTAGAATTGCGTCTTGAGTCCAGAACGCCATAAGTGATCTGATGTCTGTAAATTATAAATAAAAGCAATTTCAATTGTCCTCCAGTATGCACATATGCCAATAACAGACTGATCAATTGCAGCGCTAAACACTTGATGAAGGAACGCTGGAAGAGGTGGAAACATTCACTTATCTCGTCAGCATCATCGATGAACGTGGAGGATCTGATACAGACGTATAGGCGAGGATTGGCAAAACAAGGACAGCATTCCTACAGTTGAAGAACATATGAAACTCGAAACAACTGCCAACCAATATCATAACCAGAATCCTCAATACGAACGTTGAGACAGTTCTACTGTACGGAGCTTAAACTTGGGGAACTACCACAAGCATCATCAAAAAGGTACAAGTATTTACAAATAATTGTCTACGCAAGATACTGAAACTCCGTTGAGCTGAACGGCTGTTTCGTCTTATTGTGGACTCCTCAGCAGTGCGCATCCACGATCCCGCTTTGTGAGATTCGAACCCAGGACCTATCAGTCTCGCGCTCGAACGCTTAGCCTTTACACCACTGAGCCGGCATCCAACGGTGTTAACGTGTAACTTCAACGAATCCACAAAATTGAGAAACCGCCCACTATTGTATTCGGTGAGTTAATATCTCACAACAGACCTGGTTGAACTCCACTGGTCACTGCTTCTCACTAGAACTCCAGGAAATACCTCTGGGAGCTAGTCACTAGTGAGCATACGATTATTATCAGAAAGGGGTTTCGTGGAGATTTTAGTAATTATATAGTTGAAATCAACTCCGCCTGTAGCGCCTCCGGGGGGTACTGCCAGGTCCCAAGCCCGGATAAAGGAGGAGGGTTGGGCATGCGGTTAGCAACCCCATCCAGTAGAAAACCAATTCGCAAAAAAACGCTAACCAGAAAAAATTATTCAAACCATTTAAACTCTGCTCTGGGAGTAGAAGGAATAATTATGACTCCTCATGATGAAAGCCGAGTCCCTCTGGAAGTCATGAGGTCGACGCACCTTCTTACAACAAGAGCGACAATTTTTATAGGTATATGGAATGTCCGGACAATGTGGGAGACAGGACTACAACGACTATCTCCAGGGGAACTTCTGTTATACTCCGGCCATGAAGAAGAAAATGCCCCACATACAAGGGATTGCATTGATGCTGTCCAAACAAGCACAAAATGCACTTATAGGATGGGAATCTCATGGACCAAGGATCATCAAAGCCTCCTTCAAAACAAAGAAAGTGGGCATTACAATGAACGTCATCCAATGCTATGCGCCTACCAACGACTACGATGAAGACGCCAAAGACCAATTCTACGATAGGCTGCAGTCGATCTTCGAGAAATGCCCAACCAAGGACCTGACCATTCTGATGGGCGATTGAAATGCCAAGGTCGGAATGGACAATACTGGATACGAAGACGTCATGAGACGACATGGACTTGGAGAAAGGAACGAAAATGGTGATAGACTTGCAAATCTATGCGCATTCAACAAATTGGTTATAGGCGGCACAATATTCCCACACAAACGCATACGCAAAGCTACATGGATTTCACGGGACCACATCGCAGAGAGCCAATTAGATCATATTTGTATCAACAAAAAATTCTGAAGGTCAATGAAAGATGTGAGAACCAGGAGACGAGCTGACATGGCTTCTGATCACCACCTAGTTGTGGCCAAGATGAGACTGAAGCTAAAGAAGCAATGGACAACTGGAGAAACAGTATTACAAAGGTTCAATACAGCCTTCCTTCGACATGCTGACAAGCTCAACGAATTCAAGATAACTCTCAACAACAGGTTCCAAGCCTTACAGGATCCACTGAAAGAAGAAGAAACTACCATGGAGGACTTTGTAAGCATCGATCGTGCACAGACAAATCGCGACACTACGGTTCATCGTTGAACAACCGATTGAATGGAACTCGTCACTACTCATCAACTTCCTTGATTATGAGAAAGCATTTGACAATGTGGATAGGAGAACATCATGGGAACCTCTTCGACACTATGGTGTACCTGAGAAGATCGTCAACATCATCCGGACTTCATACGACGGACTACAGTGCAAAGTGGTGCACGGAGGACAGCTAACAGACGCACTCCAAGTGAGGACCGGAGTCAGACAAGGCTGCCTACTCTCCCCTTTCTCTTTCTTCTGGTGGTTGACTAGATTGTAAAGAACTGGACATCTGACAGGAAGCACGGAATAAAATGGACAGGTAGGATGGAATTAGACGATTTGGACTTCGCAGATTATCTTACCCTTCTATCCCATACACACCAACAAATGCAAGTCAACATGAACAGTGTAGCAGCAGCCTCTGCATCTGTACACCACAGCATACACAAGGGAAGACCAAGATCCTCAAATGCAACATGGAGAACGCCTATTCAATCACACTTGATGAAGGAACGCTGGAAGAGGTGGAAACATTCACTTATCTCGTCAGCATCATCGATGAACGTGGAGGATCTGATACAGACGTATAGGCGAGGATTGGCAAAACAAGGACAGCATTCCTACAGTTGAAGAACATATGAAACTCGAAACAACTGCCAACCAATATCATAACCAGAATCCTCAATACGAACGTTGAGACAGTTCTACTGTACGGAGCTTAAACTTGGGGAACTACCACAAGCATCATCAAAAAGGTACAAGTATTTACAAATAATTGTCTACGCAAGATACTGAAACTCCGTTGAACTGAGGAATAAAAGCAGATATGAAGAGGCTGAATGTTAACCGGAAAGAACTGGATAGGATTGCCCAGTCTAGAGTTGGGTGGAGAATACTGGTATGTGGCCTATGCTCCTCCACGAGGGAGAACAGGCGTAAGTAAGTAAGTAAGTAAGCTCTGTTGATGGGTACGTTAGTAAATAAGGATGAAACATCAAAACTTGCCATTACTTCATCCTCTAGTATATCGATGGTATCAATAATATTCTTAAATTCCATAGAGTTTTTAATTCCATGAATAATCAGTTTTTCATACGGTTTAAGTATCCTAGCTCAATATTTCGCTAGGTTGTAGGTCGGTGAATTTGTAAAATCAATCACTGGTCTTAGTGGAGTACTATCCTTGTAAATCTTTGGAAGTCCATAGAATCTACAAGAGTTAGAACTCTTTGGATATAAGTTGAACCATAATCGCGATCCTAGTTTAACGTTTAATGACTGTAAGATTTTACTGTACTTGATGGTTCTCATTTTTACTTACAATTCAATGATTCAGAAACAATTTTTCAGCCTTCAATTTGCACTTTTATTTTTACTTCATATAGAAACATATCAACACCGAATATCATTCATTAATAACTCATTCTTACACATACATAAACACACACAATTCATCCAGTCTTCCTTTAATTCATATCGTGAACTTTTTTCACTTGATTCTTATTTAACTGACTCATATTATCCTGTTTACAAAAATTCAACATCCAAATACGAATGGTTTAACGTAGTATAGATTTTGATATGATTGTTAAAAAAAACACTATATATTTCTTTGATGATTTCGATTTTGATTATTACCCTGAAGAAGACCAGACAAGTTAGCTAGACGAAACGTTGAAATTATTTAAGTTTCAATCGCTCAGATTATTTCAAGTATAATTTTCACATACAATGACCTTATTCTATTTGGTTTGACAATCCTAAATTTACATTATCTAAACGATGTACTTTGCCTTTAAACTTGACATTTTTTGGATTACTAATTTGGGTATATAATTGTAGAACCTGGAGAGATTTTATGGAAAGGAATATTAGTCTATTAAACATTTGACTACCATTCAACTTCAGTTATCACCACTATCAACTATTAAAAACAGTTATTAATTTGTCCAAGATTTTCTTTTAATGATATACATTTAATTTCTCTTGTCACGATGACTCAAGTCTTCAGTTCCACTTCTAATTGATCGAGAAAAAACTTTATCCCGATGTACATTCACTGACAGGAGTATAGCAGGGTAGTGCAATGAAGTTGGTGTCTTTTTTTCCGATATTAAAATTTTTATCAAAACCCGGATGGAACAGTCAGACAGAATTATTTATTCCAAATAAAATTTGGATGTAAAAATGCAAATTCTCACATCCAATCAAAGCACTTTATGCTATTTCGATTTGAACTAATCGGATTATAAAGATGTACATTTTACAGGCAATTAGAAAATTACTACAGGTGACAAAATCTTTTTTCATTACCACTTGAGCAGACACTTTCAAAAACAGGTTCACCAATCACTAATTCCTAGATTTTTTATCACATCCTTAAATGTCTAATCAGTGGGTGGTAGGGGATCACAATAGCCGTGCAATTAATGTCAACCCGTTTAGTGATATTCATGATCAAAAGAAAAAGTGGAATGGTATATGCATATTGAATTGATCAGCCTTGGTAACTTATAGTTCGCGTTGAGGTTCATAGGAGGTTGACCACAGCATGAAGATTTACTGAATGAAACGTCTTTCGAATTAATCTTTCTAGACAGTTTTAAAGTATGTTATCAACTGAAACATCTCCCCTAAATCGTTTAATTGAAGAGAATTTTAAATCAGCAGTAATCACTGTTACTATGCCAAATGTCAGTTTACTGTAGTTTGTGTTTCGGCACATTTTTTAGCGACCTGCTTGAATATCTTGGCTACCTGTTCTTTAAATATATATATTTCAACAAGTTATCCATTTTCAATTGTTTTAACATATCATTATGTCTATTAATCGCACAATCTATTCAGGCCCGTTTATGAAAGGTTTAATACCTTTCGCTGTACAAGTTACAAAAAAGTACAATCAGAGACATCATTGTGGCTGGGAATTGGCACTAAAAAAATGAACATTATTCAGATGTAGATTCCTGAACTGCTAATATCTAACTGGCGATCACCAATATTTATTATCAGGATCGATGAAGAAATAAGGAAAGGAAACTTGTTGAAATACTTTGTGCTGAGAATTCTATATTGTACCAAAAATATAATATTGAATATAGCCATTAATAATAACGATAAATTGTATCTAAAATATAATTTATCACAAACCTATACTTCTGTAATTTATGAATGACTAATTTTATGTGTAGACAGTTTGTCAAACTGTATAAATTTTCAGATGATGGACTACATTTATTAAGTTACCAGTTGTCCACTATCTCTAAACCATTTCTCTTAGTTGAATTATTTCATAATATTTAGTCAATGTGTCGAAAGCGAAGACCAAAATATGTGGTCTACTTTAATGGAAACTAAAATAAACCAATATAATAGACTAACTAATAGTATACAGTAGCTTTATATCACCGAAATATCCGCTTTCTTTAACCAGAAGACGTAACAGACATAAACTAATTCAAAAGAAGCTGGTCAGATGCAGTTCTTTACATTCGTCAGCTAAATCTTTTTGGACCAATGACTAACAAACATTAACCCTCAAGAGAGCAAAACAATAAACCCGTAGACTAAAAACGAAGATTGATGAAGAATAATATGAATTCATTTTAGTTCATCAGATACTCATCAGCTGCATCCATGAAGACTCTGGGTTGGGTTCTCGTATACAGGATCGTGGATGAACACTGATGAGAACTAATGTACTAGAACGAAACGGTTATCCAGTGCTTCCAGGTTCTTACTGGTAGTTTAACTTGGGCTGGCTCATGATTTCAGTGGAATATGGATATTGCGTAAACATTTTTTACATATAAGGATTTTATGTAGTTGAAATCATGAGCCAGCCCAAGTTAAACTACCAGTAAGAACCTGGAAGCACTGGATAACCGTTTCGTTCTAGCTTATCAATATTTAAAATACATATTTTTAATTATCTCTTACATTAAAAATTACAAAAATTTTCTTATCCTCATTATACTAATAAAACTTCCTTATATCATATTAACCTTTTTACTTCAAATCCTTTAAACTTAAAA
>NW_017386013.1:258620-261093 GCF_000237925.1 Schistosoma mansoni | reverse complement strand
TTATTTACTCTGATGAAGTGACTTACATTAAGTCACGAAACGTCAGAAATACAATTTTTTACTGATTGTGATATAACGAAAAATATATTTATTACTAACCCTCTACCTAATGCTTAAATTATTTGAATCTATCAAATTCAACCTTGGCACTGATGCAGTCTAATCAGTTTGTGGTATGTCTTCAAAATAGCTAACCGAAATCTTACCCTTAGTGAGCTATTGATTCATGTTTTCTTTCATTATAATTCTTAGGTATATATTTATATTATTAAATCTCTGACTAACCCATAAGTTCAGTCTGTACACAAATCTACTAACAAGTGAATACCATATTTTATGTTAGAAGTGATATCCAACTTATTCATTGCAAAACTATTAAAGAATAAACTATTCAACTCATCAGGCTAATAAACGTCATAAGTCCCCGTAAAATGTTCTGTATATCATTTCATATTGTGGGGTTTTGTTTGACACATTTGGAAATGTATGCTTCGAATTTCTAGTTACGATAACCAGATCGTCTTGAATTTACGCGTGTGCACTGTTGATTGGTGTTAACTCCATTCACTTTTTACATGAAATTTTTGTCTTATCTGACTAGTGAGTTTTTGGATTATGATTTTCCTTGTTGTCTTCTCTCTCGAAACCTATCATACACATTCTTGTCATCACAATCCCCTAACATCATATTATCTCCAGACTAAAACCAAATCTACCAAATGACTGGACGCTAGGTTTCACTGTAACGTTATATGGTTGTACATTATTTTCTGGCGACAATGACTTTGTAGTTTTTCCAATTACAATTTTAAACTACTGCGATCTGAGTCGATTCACTTAATTCATTTATATAAACCAAAATAATAACTCTTTCATAAATATCCAAATATTTGGTATGGAAACTATTTTTCATAATATTCTGATCAATATCAGCGTGATAAATCTATAAAATCATCCATACCACTATTTATAGCATCAAAAATCACTCTTGCCAAAAATAATCGAGTCATCCGTATTGATTTTTAGCAAAACAGTTTAATTCATGTCTATAGCTTTATATTTTTCAATTAGCCTGAAATAAAATCAATGTTGTAAAATTAGCAGAGGTGTTAAGTGAACTATACGATATAGAAATTCCTGGATCTGTCTAAAGCGTATTCTAGTAGCTACTAATGAACTATTTCTCTAAGACAATAAGAAGACTGTAAACAAACGTTAAGATAGTGTATTAGAACTATATAAATAATATACAAAATTGAATATCTTTCCATACAAGCATGATATCCGCTGCAGCTATAGATTTTTAAAACCTATTTTATCAAAATGGGAGTTAAGTGTACCGGGGTCAGTCATATCAAGCACGCGCATCATAAACTTCTCAATGTTCTTCGGTAGAGTCCCTTTACATAAGTCACAGATCGTATCTTTAGTAATATGTAACCTATGAAGATTACAGGTGTTTCATATTCCAACAGAGAGCTCTTTCTTTTGATTATTTGAATATAAGTGTGTTTTGTTGCAGCATACTTGATCTTGTCATATTGTAGAAGGAATATATCTACACTGCCTCCAATTCATTGATAAATGTTGCAGGAATGGGATTAATAGCAGTTTACATAGTTTTGATAAGATTTTCTGCATAACCATTGCAAGAAAGATGACTGAGAGCAGTGAACAAATGTTTGTACTTGGTATTTGGTGAAGTCAGGAAAAATACCTTAGGTCAAATTAGGTCTATTGGTTGATAAATTGATTCCTATTGAGTGATAAATGAAATCTATAAGTACTTTTGTGTTTTTGAATTTTTTGGATAGTCTTAGTGAAGCTCATATTTCAGTGTCTACATTTTGACCAATAAATATAATGTTAGTGTTAGATATTTCGCAAACACGTAAACTATAATAATAAGTGTTTTGATGCCTGTAAATTATAAATAAAAGCAATTTCAATTGTCCTCCGGTATGCACATATGCCAATAACAGACTGATCAATTGCAGCGCTAAACATCAATGGGGAGATTCAAGTAAAACAATACCAAATGAATTTGAACTACACTCCATCGCGCAATCAACATCAATAAACGAATAAATTAAGCTACACGAATAAATGATTTACAGTACAGTTATCGTCTATTAAATCCACCTGTAGCTATTCTAGGGTTACTGCTGGTCCCGAGCCCGGGTAAAGGAAGAGGGTTGGGAGCGGGGTCAGCATACCCATCTCGCAGGAAACAACCTTGCTAAAATAATACAAATCAGAATAAACAATTTAAACCATTTAAACTCTGTCCTGGAAGTTGAAGGATCTTCTTTCAGAAGAATTATGATAGATCCTAATTGCATCAATAAAAAATTCACAAGGTTAGTGGAAGACACGAGAAGCGGGAGAGGAGCTGACATAGCTTCAGATCACCACCTGGTGGTTGTCAAGATGAAACTGAAGCTAAAGAAGCAATGGACAACTGGAGAAACAG
>NW_017386013.1:199433-258420 GCF_000237925.1 Schistosoma mansoni | reverse complement strand
TACTGGGTTCGAGTCCCAGAATGGACGTCAACTTTGAGATGCAGGTACATCCAGCTGACGAGTCCCAAATAGGACGAAACGCGCCTTGTCCTGGATTCCACTACTAGCCACTATCCATCTTTGCTTACCATGCTTGTGAATTTAGGCTATATCGAGGCAATACGCACAGTATGCACATATGCCAATTGCAGACTGACTAGTTGCTGTCCTGAAAACATCAATGGGAAGATCCAAACAAACAATACTAAGTAAATTTCATCTGACAAATTGTTATCGTTTGTTTGCAATATACTAAATAATTTGCTTCCTGTATTTATTTCGTAGTATGATAACACATAATGGTCATCTCTGTCTAAGATATTGCACTGGTATATTATACTTTATTATTAACAGAAGTTATAAATCCGTTTCCAGTGTTCAGTATGGGTTTTTGAGTATGTGCTACACATAAAAATATAATTTTCACGGAAAATTTCACCTTATTTGTTTTTTTCCATCCAGCCAGTTAAGACACACTTCAGTCCCATGTTTATAAATAGATAGCTACAGAAATGGGGTCCTTAAAGATAACACTATTATATTCGGGATTCGCCCACTAAATGAAAGAAAAATTGACTGAAAATGCTATATTACACTTTTATTGAACATTGGAAGAAGAATGATTAATCTGACCAATATTAATACCTTACAAAATGTCACAAATCATATCATTACCGGCAGGTAGTATTGTTATGAAAACGTTTTCTCCTTTTAACTGTATGAGGTCCTCTATATGTAAATTAATTTTTTTTTCCTAATTTAGGTGGATTGAAACGACTGTTTAACAGTTTAATATCAGTTTGTTTGCATTAACCTTTTTAAATTGAAAAAGAACATCAAAATCATAGTTTGACTGTGTTATGAAATGTAATTATTACGTATCAAGAAAATCGTTTTAGACAATATTACTGAGAGATATGATAATATTTTAACAGTTTAGAGTTACGGAGGCTATTTCGAAATTTTTTTTAAGAACACTCTATTCAACAAGAAAAAGTAGTCAAGAAGACAGGAAACCAAAATGACTTTTTAAATAAAATAAATTTATTCTATTTCAAGGCTTTTTACAATTACGCACAGAAATTTAATTACAACGAATGGTTCGAAATGATTTAACTATGGAACGCGAAACGGATACTAGAAAATTTGATAAAAACTTATTCGATGCTATAATTGTCTAACTTCAATAAGATCGCGACTATCTTCAATTTTCTTTAGTAGATAACTGTCTCATATCCGACATTGTAGAACCATACTACTCACAGCTTCTCACTAGACCTTTTGAACTTGTATCTCGAAGTTAGTCACCAGTGAGTATGTGATTAAAAATAGTAATAACAGGTTTGAAAAGACTATAATTTTCACGATTATCTAGCTAAGACGATTATGTAAACTATGAATATTTATGTTTAAAATCAAGAAGCGAGGTTTTAACTAAACTGTAGATCATAATTAGATGAACTTGACAAATAAATGTTGATAAACAGGTCAAACAAAAAGAAAATGACGTAATGGTTCAAATTACTTCACTACAACTTATGTCATGATAACAGAAAAGAAAGGGTTCCTTCTATATACACAGAGTAGATTGTAATAGCCCCAGAAAAGGGTGGTGAAAGTGGCATTTATTATTAGTTAGTCATTTTGAATACCTAAAAGAAATACACTCTTTGTTTACTATCTAAGTAGATGTAAATTTATAAATGTAACTATACTTGTAGTGAGAACTATAGTGACAATAATGCACACTAAGCTTCAATATATATCTAAAGAGAAATCAATAATTTCATCAAGCGCAATCGTTACACAGTTAATGGAAAGTAGACTGTATATGTTGGGTTCATCATCTTGAATCCTCTTGCTGAATCGATTGTTGCTAATGGTACTGACTGGGTAAAATATAGATCCTGTTCAACGTCATACAGAATGTTTCAGCAAACTATTTATATAACGGTGGTATTTAAAAGACGTATACAAGAGGTGATTACAATATTATATTTTATTCACTCTTCTGATCAGACTAATGAATAAAGCAGACCTTGGAGTAGTCTACACGACGTCTCCGTAAATACATTTGCATTTCAGTTTATATAGAATTTTTCATTTAACTTGATAAATAGAAATTCAGACATACATGGAGGTATATATACATAAAGGGAAAATGTACATAGATGAAACGTCACGGTTAACTGTGTATGAATATATAAAAAGATTGCGATGACATTTTGAATCAATTTAGCCAACAGTTTGCACCAACCATTCATGTTATGATATGACTGTTAGTTTGAATAAGTACTATAGGCGTTTCTAGAGACCGTAAAGTTTTCATGCTTTAAATCTTGGACTAATCTTGGATAGACTAATATAGGGAGCCAGGAGGCGTTGGAACTCCTTATCAGTGCCCGACCACGACCCTACAAATAGCAATCGATACCATGACCTTCAGTTTCACACAGAAACACTAACTTCCAGACTACTGAGACGGTATTAATAGTGTACAAGAGTAAAAACAGTCAATCTATTATAATGTGCGACCACATTCGATTGTCATCAGTGAGTACTTTCTGGTATCTACAATCCCATACGGACAGTTATCATGTGCTCACTAGTGACTAGCTCTAAGAGGAAATTTCCGGAGTTCTAGTGATTAACCGCAACCAGTGGAGTTCAACAGTGTTGGGTATGAGAAATGTAATCATTGGAGACTATGGAAGATGGTCTCACGATATCGTGCACTGATTGATATTACACATGTAAATCATTATTATCGTCTCGGCAGTTTAAAAGTTAGGAGTTCGTGTGTGAAACCGAAGGTCGTGGGTTCGGTCGCTATTCGTGGGTTAGTGGGTGAGCACTGCTGCTGAGTCCCATACATGGACGAAACAGCTGTCTAGTGCCTCTTGGTTTTTTAAGTTAGTCTAGCTAAGATCAGTTCGTGATACAAACTATGAAAATCCAAATAGGCATTGATTATGTTCCAGGTATAAAGAGTCACTGCAAGATGTAACGCAGTGTTTTACAAGGCATTTAAAGTCGTTAGTAAACAATAAACGCCACTTTTACTGTACTTCGTGGTGGCTGTTGTTATGAAGAGTTCTTAATCCACAAATTTTATAAAGTAGTTTTAAACCACATTAATTATCAACAATACTCTGAGCCGGTCGACTAACTTTCCTTATTTAAACTATCAAGAAATACAGTTTTAGAGCTGAAAACAAATATAAAACTCACTTGGTAATCTATCACATTGTTTACTGACTAGAGAATACAAGAAAAATTACCATTTAGTGTTCATCAATGTTTCGTTAAGAATTAGTAAGTAATGGGATCAAGAAATCACCTTAAAAAGGAATGTGATTTTATCTGGATAATGTGTTATTTGAAAGGGTTGCTTTTTCAGGTCATTGATAGATATTATATCCATAAGTTTAAAACTCCAAAAAATTATAACTGTTTATATTTACATTACATATAAAAACTCCCAGTAAGTTTAATTTTGATTAATTTGCAAGAGAAAACTATTCTGAATGAAATTTTACCCAATTTTTAAAGTGGTATTTGATGCGAAATAAAAATGCACATAATAAATTATTGACTTGTCGTGGATGAGATATCTTAACGATACACTGGACGAGACAAAAGAGAATTAACAGCTGTCTGATGGTTGTATATGACTACAAGAGTGTTATTTTTGACATGTACACAAATTCTGAAATGCAAGATACTGTAATTATTAATTACAGCTCGATAAATAATTATTCACATGTAAAAAAGTCGTTCAACAACAATTCAAACTCAATGACTATGTGTAAGACTCGACTAGGGCCTATGGAAAGCAAATGCAGATAAGTAGTAGGATATTTGGTTAGCAAATCAAAGATTTAAGTGAGGCACACAACTGCCAATGTATATTTTCTACCAAATAATGGTCGAAACACAGTTTTTAGTATAACAACGGGATAAGATAAATCTTAACAAATAATTTTTTTTATTAAGAGTTTAAAGTAACCGGCGGATTTATAATGAACAGCATTAATATGTACGCATTTCTTTAAAGCTTAATCATGCTTAAATAGTCGATTTTGTCGCATTATCTAATAGCTAACTTACTGTGAAATAACTGATTTTGTAAGTAAATTAACAAATGTTTAGTCTTTTGTAAAGTTGGACACTATCGAGTACTAACTTTTGAGTTAGGTTCCCTCCTGAAAAATCATAGATGAGCACTCCTGATGGATCCAATGCTAGAACGAAACGGCTGTTCAGTTCTTCCACGTTTTCAGTGGTTGTGTAACTTTAATCGGTTTGTGATTCCACTGAAATTTGACAATCTGCTCAACCCTATATTGACTTTGATAGCTATTGAACAATCATCTTAAGAATGACATAAGTGGTAAAGTGAATGTTAATACTAGAACCTCTGTCAATTTTAGATGTTACAAACATACTAAAATGGAATATATACTTGGTGTAAATGTCTCAGTTTTATAGAGGCTCAGTATTACACTTGATAGATCATTGATAACGTCTTTAACCACGAGATTGAGAGACATGTTTTTAGATTTCACTGGAAATATAGACAGTTTAAAGACTTCAGATATACCTCGGTGACTCTAGAACATACCCGAATAGTATAGTTAATCTTTGGAATTTATCAAATATGGCTTCCAGTAAAAGCTGAAGAAAAAACAACTAACTACTTTACAAATTAATAATTTCTTTGCATATACTTGGTACTTTGTTCACATGAGGTACCATGTATAAACGCTGAAAAATTGAGTGTTTAAAACTCATTTTCCGTCTAGCTTCAGATTTCATTCACTATGAAACTACATATTCTAAAAAATGAGAAGGATAGATTTCTTTTCTATCTAGCAACACATGTCTATTAGTTTTCTCACCGTAATAAAGTAAGTTATACAGACTACAAAAACATTTACTTTAGGAAAACTACTAGTTCTTATGATCTTATATGGAGGACAGGAGAATCTTTTGAAGACATATTCTCAATTACTGTTGCATTTCGATGAACATTTCAATGAACAACTTAAGTTATGCAACGAGCGAAGAGAGAATTGAATAAATGGATGTAAAGTAACAAGTATGCATGTATATGTGAAGAGTCATTAGGCGCTTAAGCAATTAGCGTTTAAACAGATGAGAAGAATAAATAATTTAGAAATTGAATACACGAAGTTCAATGGTGGTCTAGCTTAGATTGACTCGCGAATTCAGCTGTGAAAATGCTAAAATCTCCACAAATCCCCACACAGATAAAACCGAATCGTTAATGTTGCGATGATTAATATGAACTGTTAACTTGAGTCAGTTTATAAATGAAGTGAAATTGTGAGATAAATGATCAAAATAAATGTGGTCAACACGGGATGAGAGAGAGAATAATGTAATTACAAATCCAAAACTACATAATATGTATGTAGAATAATACGAATTAGGCAAGATTTAGTAGATAGGGGTGGATGCTGAATAAATTTCTCAAAAAGGTTAGCAAGTGTAATAATGATATTAGTAATAGTGATAGTAATAATAATAATAATAATAATAATAATAATGACAGTGGTAAGATGTGTGAATAAGAAAAGTTTAGGATGTAAAAATGAAGATTAATAAAATCACGTCGCAATATTATAAAATTGATTATTAACAAGTTGACCCTGAAGTTGGCCAGGGTAAAAGGAGCGGCTGAACATATTGATTTTAGATACAAAGCTCCGGCTTTTTAATCCGAATAGCAATTGCCTCAGCTGTCTGCAGTATTCTCAGCCTGAAGGAATTAGGTAGACTGCTGTTTACACGATATATTATTGTGAAAGATTGCTCCATGTTGGCTCTATATCCCGTCTGAACTAAATGGGCTAAAATGGAGCTGTTAACCGTCTTGACTACACCTTTGCTTAACCACACTGGTAGGTACTCACGAGCCCGAGTATATAAATTTCTAGAACATCTGCCTATATAACTTGCCCCACAGGAGCAGTTGAATTGATCGATACAGAAAGAACTGGCTAGTCTAGACAATTTATCTTTCAACCTCGGAGTGATTATTAGATGTATGGAAAACACTGATTGTAGTTTATCTGCATTAAAAGTTCTTTGGATTGATCTGAGTAACTTCAGTCTTAGCGTATCACTAGGTGCATCGCCTCTGAATCGTAAGCGTTTATACAGAGGCTTTTTGTTCACGGTTGGGCATTCCTTATGTTCTCTTTTATCGGTTACATTTTTATCCACAAATTTCTCCGGATATCCGTTTTCTTTCAGACTCATATACAATGCCTTTGTTTCATATTCAACCGCATCTAGAGAGTATATGATCCTGATTCTATCGTGCAGTTTCTTAGTCAGGTTCTCACGAACCACTTCACTCACTGATGACTTCTGTTTAATGAATACCTCAAGTTATAGTGAGAAATGGTAGCTTTCATATAAAAAGTGATTTATAATGTTACGTGGTGGAAAACAATAAATAGGAATCGCTAAACATATGTTTCGTGCTATTTGACACTTTATAATCACTTGATAACTGAGTATAAACCAATGTTGCGTTTGTCAAGTTAGGGGGTTAGTCTCTGCCCGAATATCTCACTGGCGATGTCTCTGTCAATGAATCTGGGTGACACTGGATCGAAACATAGGTCCAGGGTTTCCTGCTGACTGTCTCCAAAGACCAGTTTATTTGGCGCTTATTAGTACTTATCTATCTCCCATGGAATTCGAATCGGTATCATCCGATGCCACACTAAGATATACTACCACTGACCATGACTGCTGATTGTCTGTAAACATCAAACTTCAAAATGTAATGAATGAGATATTGACTTGATTAGATCAGTGGGAAAAATATGATAATACGGATCGAATTTGATCAACAATAAGGATTAGACAGATGTGACATTAATAACTATTCAATAGTCAATCACAGTGAAATAAAAGTTTGTTTAATTAATCCATTTCCAAAATACTCTATTATTAGTATGTAAATCACTTACTTGGAATAGCTAATTGATCCAGTGAGATATAATCGAAAAATTTATTTAATAATGATAATTACTAAGAATTATATAAAACGGGAAATATTAAGTTATTTCAGTAAATGTAAGTGATAAGTGCGGTTATTGAAAATAATAAAAGGTAAATGAGAAATGGAAACGATTGCATAAATAATATGGTGAAGAAAACCGAACATTTAACATTAAATCATTCAAAACGAAATGAAGCAAACAAACAGCTTCTTTTATCATAACCACTATGATTTATTGAATAATAATTGGTCAGTATTATATACTTATCAAGTACGTTTCGGCTCAAACCTTCAGGTAGATTTGGCTACATCATGCATTAAATTCAAGTTTACATACATTGAACATACTACATTTAACAATGTCGTAGAAACGAATTATTTACATCGTCTACACTTTACCAGGTCCCCCACTTCAAAGGGCTTCCACGTTCTCCTCTGCTATCCCTTCTTCTGCTATTTGTTTCTTTTCCACGTTCCTTATTGCCTCCGTCCTGTATGCGCTACCTGGTGACACTCATGTATCATCTTGCGCCGCCACTTTTGGGATCACAGCTACCCAATTTTTGTCATCGTCCTGCCAGGTCAGGGATTCATATGCGTTCTCTGTCAGTCTTTCCTTTTGCCAAAGCGACATTATTACCTCCTTGTCCATTGCTCGTTTGTCGACGTCTGCACCCTCTTTTATCACTCTGATTACCTCTTGAAGTTTAGGGTCAGTTTTCTGCTGCCGTAAGAGTTCTAGTGGGTTTCCCTCTATACTATTCACTACGTATGCTGTCAATGGAACCTCGGCTTCCATGTCTGGTCTTGAAAAGTAGTCCATCATTACGTTTTCCTTCCCTGGGACATAACCGATACTGAAGTCGTCCTCCTGCAGACGTATCATCCATTGCGCCAACTTCCCACGGGGGTCTCTTGCTGTTTTCAGTCCCATCAGGGGTTTATAGTCAGTCTCAAGGCGGAATCGTCTAGCTAAAAGTTACGGTCTCCATTTGTCTATTGCTCACACAATTGCTGAACACTCCTTTTCGACCGTTGAATACTTCTGTTCAGCAGGCGTGAGAACGCGACTCTCGTATTCCACCACTCTATCAGACTGACTCAAGATGGCACCCATACCATGATCTGTGGCCACTGTAAACGTTTTCTCGGGTTCATGAAGTCTAAGTATTATCTGGCGATCGTCTAGCAAGTTTTCGATTCGATTGAACGTTTGCTGAGCTGTCTCAGTCCAGGTAAACTTAGTGTTGCTCAGCAACGTATATAGGGGTTCTGCTATTTCGTTGAAGTCCTTGAAGAACCGACTGTAGAACGCCACCCTTTCCAGGAACTGTCTCAACTTTCTTTTTGAATTAGGTACTGGAATTTTCTTTATGGTTAGAATTTTCTCCGGCAGTGGTTCTTGTGATAATTATGAGCATTTGAATTATTGCACAAACTAGGAATCCCAAAAATAACTCAATTCAACCAAGAAGTACTAGTTGAGAACAAACGAATGTATTGTATTTGGAATTCGAAATCAGGCAATCATTAATTACAAAGGAATCATTAGTTTATACAAACACCACATCCGCCACACCTTAAATGAGCATTCAAATTTCCGCGATCAGCCGTATTCCTTCTCCTTAGGTTCATCATGTGTCTGTCCGATTGTGTTTTGAATTTAGACTCCGTATGATCTAGATTGTACTCATTATTATTAAAATTAACCACTGAAATCGTAACGGAATCACCTGGGTCCTGGAATTGTATACAATCACCATGCCGGCTGTGTACTGAAACAACTGATATCTAGAATTTGAACCATCGACATTCTAACACTATCCTACCACACGAAACAATGTAGGGTCCTTATGTCGCAATGTTATAATCAATTTGATGTTCCTAATTTGAATTATCTTCTCATATCTCACGCTTCGATTATCATATGTGAGCATTAGAGGATACACAATGACCTATAATTTGAGGCATCCCATCATGTGACTTTGACCTGTATAAAAAATACTAAACATGTTCCTTTTGCTTTTCATATTAGAATACACAGATAAATATGCATTCATATGTGTAGTTAACACATGTGATTCATTTAGGCTTGATTCACCTGCAAAACAATCAAGTGGAAAATATGCATCTACCTCATACCCATTAGGATAATCTTGGATTCGATTTGAATTTTCTGCCTGTGCAAACTTCATATCTGGGTAAACTGGTTCTCTGATTGCTTCGAGAAAACTCGCTATTCTCTCTGATTCATCATACTATTGACTAGGGATTCTACTCAACATACAATGGTTATGAGAATATCCAACATCTAGTACAATAACATCAGAAATGTGACTTAAATTAGAGGATAAAGTCGCCAAATGCAGTCTGGATGCCAACCCCTAATCTTCAAAAAAAGGGGGAGGTGTTGCGGTGATACTGAAAATTTCTCGCAATAGACATGACAAGCACAGGAAACATTAAGAAGCATTTTATCCAATCACCGCTTGATTAGAAGTTTTGCTAGAAACATTGCGAAAATGAAAAGTCACATGTAGAGATTCTGATTGGCTGATTACTACACTGCTACTGTGTTTAGTAGCACTCTAGGATTTTCCGGAAAACCCAAGGACTTTTAAAATATTATAAAAACCCTATATTTTCTGTACATAAATGAACCTTTGGAGTAAATTGCTTCCTGCATATTTTGTGCCTTTTCTCTCGTGTTCAAGTCTCTGTGTAGTTCTAGCTTGGGGGTTTCGAGACTAGCTTAGGATCCGAGTATAACGTTTAATCAGCAAGACTTATCACATTCATTAGGAATATCACTGGAGATAAATTCTTTATGAGGACGAATAACATTTCATATGACATCAGGATTTGATTCTTAAGAAATTTTTTCCTCGAATTTATTAAGAATGTCATTGGAGAGTAATAGATCATCAGAAAGATCAGCATTTATTAAAACTGCATTGGATTTTTGATCACGATTTGATTCACTCAACATATTTTCCTTAGATTTATAAGAAATTTCATCAGAAATATGTGAATCATTAGGACAAACCATTTCTGATAGAATAACGTGAGGAATCCGATAAGAAGTCGGTTGACTAGGAACTTTTGTCTCAATGATTCTGAGTGTTATTTAATTCTGGACTGCTATTTGACTCTATACTGTTTTTCGTAATAGTGGATATATATAAGTGATCATTAGAAATACTCAACTTAATAGGATCAATATTACAAAATTTGATACTAGTAGCAGAGAAATGAACAGTAGTATCACAAACTGACTGTTCAATCTCACCACATTTAAAGCATTTAGAATTACGAAATACACATGAATTAAATGAGTGAAACTTGGCACAAAACAAACTTGTGCCCATCATCGCGACCTGCATCGCAACTCCTCAATAAATTGTTATCTGAATAACCTTCAATACGCATTGAACTGGGACGACGTAATAAAGTAGTAGAATTCCTGACGTACTGACAGATCATTTTATGAAATTTTTCTCCTTTACCGCATTCGAAATTTGTACACTTTTCATGGTCTTGTAGTAGTTGCCTAGGAGTTGTATAATGAAGTGAAATTGGTTTGTCTGGAAATGCCAAAGTCTTTATTAAGCTGTATGCTACAATTCCGATGAATGTTAGTAAATGAGCCACAATATTAACATCCTCAACATCTTCCTTGGTCATAGCCTCAAAAGCATCAAAATATGAATGTATGTCCCAGCCTTTCATCACAGGCTCCATCGCGACGACAATGTGATGAGAAAGAGTATTTGAATTATTGTACTATCTAAGAATCTCAGAAATAACTCAATTTAACTAATAAGTACCAGATGAGCACGAACGAATGTATTGTATTTGGAATTCGAAATCAAGCAGACATTAGTTTCAAAGAAATCATTTGTTCATACAAACACCACAGTATTATTTCTCCATTTCCCACTTTATGCCCCAACAATGTAACGCTGTTTTTCGCTACCTGCGACTTGTCCTTAATAATTAGACGTCCGATTTCTTTAATTCGCTTTAAGACTGCTCCACATACTTGACATGATCTGTTCCTGTATGGCTGTACTCAAATACATCGTCGCCATACATCCCTCAGTAGCAGTGTCATTAATCTTCTGAACATAAACAGTGCACCCCCTCAACCCAAACGGCATTCGTCTAAATTGATACTGTTTATGTCGTACAGTAAATGCTGTCTTGCTTCGATCACTCTCTTTTATAGGCAGTTGCCAATAACCCGCATTCTGCAGCCGATCTAATGATTCAGCTGCTGTTGGCATTGCGCAAGGTTTCAGTTCAGTTATATTATTCAGTCCTCTAAAATCGACACAAAATCTACGCTTTCCATTCGGTTTCTTTACCAAGAGTACCGGCAAGCTATACGCTTCCTTAATTATACCTTCTTTCAACGTCTCCTGGACCTGTCGATTTACCTTAGCCACTTAATGCAGAGGGAAATATATTTACTCGATTGTTCTTTATGGAGATCTCGTGCTTTACTTTGTTACAAAATCCATACGGCTCTCCGTCTCAAGTGAACAGTTTCGCATACTTTGTGCACAACTTGTTTGTGTTTGGCTTCTTCGTCCGAACGTCTGTGGCCACTCTTATTTCAGCCAATTCGCTACTTTCATGCATTGGAACGAAGCGTACCTTGTGACCACCTTACCGCTTCTTAAGTCAACTATTGCTTTTACTTCTCTTAGGAAATCTGCTTCTAGTACAGGTCTCGATAGGCTTGTGGTTACTACGAACGAGAAGTTTATCTCAGCACCACCCACTTTTACGATACTGTTGGACGAACCCAAATCCTCTAAGATGTGTCCTCCTATGGTGTGAACTGCTAATGCACATGGCTTGAATCTCTTACATTGCTCTTTACCTATTAACGATACTGCTTCCCCTGTATCGATCAGACACACTAAATCTTGTGTATTTATATTCACTCTTTTATAGACTGCCTTTCTATCTACTAGTGCAACCACTCCCAGATTCCTAGGGTAGAAAGAACGCGCATTATAACGTCTAAAATATCTGCGTCTTCGTCTTGTTGGACCGTTTATCTTCCAGTGTCCTGTTCCTCCTTAAGCATAATACTTATTATTCCTTTTATGATTCACTCGTAATGCCGCAATCTCATGATGCAGCTCCTCGATCTTCTTCTCAACACTGTTTATCTCCTGACTTCCGCACTCGACCGGAGCTACTGTTTGGGTCATCAACTGTCTGGTCACTTTCTCAAGTTCACTGGTATCCATTGGTTGCGCGGTGTTTGCCAGTTTCAGCTGCTGACAAACGGTGACAGGCACGCTCTCTATAAACTAGGACACCAACGACTGTTCCTCCGACTCCTCATCCAGATTCAACAGTGCGCGGCACAACAACCTGGTAAGCTCCACGGCCATCACCAGTGAGTCATCATCAATCGGCAACCTCGCTACTCGGAACTTCTGCAGTGCTTTTTCTCTGTCCACTGGGCTGCTGAACTCCGCAATCAACCGCTCTGTGACTGCCTTCTAGGTTTTCCTCCCTTTCAGCACCGTCCAAGCTGTCATACACAATCTTCGCCCTGCCGGCTACCTGAAATGTTATAAATGCCCCCAATTTTCTGTGCATAAACGAGCTTTAGGGTAAGGCGTTCTTTCCATATTTCTCGCGTTCAAGTTGTCGTGTAGAGTTAGCCTGGGGTCATTAGAAGAGCTTAGGAAACCGATTAATGGTTCAGTCAGAAGGTTTACCAATTTAATTAAGGGATGGTGAGTTTTCTTTTAACTGGATTCTTTCTACATTAAACTTAACATATAATTAGTATTTTATATGTCTAGTATACTTATTGTTCTTTTTAGTTAACTGAATTATTGATCGAAATAAACTAGTTCTATCCAATTCATCATGTAACTGAAGATTCATGCAATAAAACAGTGGTCATGGTTTCATAATTAAATGAGTTAACCCTACTGACCTGACAACAAATACCATCATATTCAAACCCAATTTATTCTTTTTAATTATGAAAGAGGAGAACTATGATAATGATAATTGATTTCTGACTATGGACTATATATATGAAATTAAACAAACTGAATAAAATTTTATTTGTTGATCAGCATTGTACATGATAAAGATTACTTGGTATGTGTGGTTTATTCTTTTCAATTCTATATAAATTAAAACTTTTGCATTGGTTCCTGTAAATGAAAACTATTCATTTATGAGAATTATATATAGTTATTAAAATTTTATTCAATCATCACGTTTGCGTGTGTTTTAAGACAATGATTTTATTAAAATTTGGTTCATTTATTATATTTAACGCCCTAATCAATGGAGAGGTAATTAGTCCTACAGGATGGAAAAAAGGGTAGATTGTAACCCTTCTACTACTCTGAGAATATGATCACATTTAGTTGAAATTATACTGATTGAAGATCTAACTAAGAACAGAGTTAATGAAAAAGAACTTAATGGTTGAATTTTATGAGCCGATTTAACTTAGACCACCACTAAAAACCTGGGAGCACTGAACAGCCGTTTCGTTCTAGTATGGAACTCCTCAGTAATGCGCATCCACGATCCTACGCACGGGACTCATACTCAGGACCTTCGGTCTCGCGCACGAACGTCTAACCTCTAGATCACTGAGCCGGAATCCAACTATGTTAATACCTAACTTCAACCAATCCACGATCTTGCGCGATAGTCCACAAACCCTTATTCTGGCCAAAAAATTTAATTTATTTATAAGTGCAAAATTATTGATCAAATGTTTATTCATTTTTATTCCACTTATCAGTTTAGATAATGGAATGAGTATATCATCCAAACTTACCAGTAAAACAAGGTCATTATCAATTTACAATTTATTTCATATCATTGACAGTTTAATTGTATAGAGTTAGTTTATATCACAGAGTGATGTCGCATAGAGATCAAACGAAGACCATAGAGCACTAGTGAGAGACATGCATTAGTTTGAGATAGTAGTATTCATACAATTTACTAGACCAGACTGAATTCAATAAATTCACTGAAAGAAAATTAGCTGGGATATAAGACTATTGAACTGAAAATATTGAATGATAAAGTAGTTTGCATTGCAGAGATTAAGAACTAGAGGTTTTCCTACCGAAACCATTGACATCTCATTGATTGAAGGTGAATGATTTTGAGTGTTAGTTAGCCGTTAAATTGTATGATGAATACCTTGATGTTAATTATCGGTTTTTCATTCAAATCTCACTTGTCGTGCATTTAATTAAAAGCGCTTTTTAAATGATAGTGTGGTGTGTGCTACTGATGTCGACAGATATAAGTAGTATGTGGTGTGGGCTACTGATATCCACACAAGTAGTATATAACGATCGTCGGGCATTGGATGTGTTTCAGTAGAAGATCGTTAAGGAGAGGACAGAAACGGGAAGCAATTGGTAAGAAAATTCATGAACAATAATGATCGGAGACTGTAAACCGATATTTGTAGAAGGAATGGTCAAGATTGAGACAATTGATTGATAGTTTGCAGATTAACTGTTTACTGTATGGTTGTCAGATTTTAGTGAGATAGTCTGTAATTTTCGTATCAAATACATTCGTTTGTCCCCACCCGTGCTCTTGTTCACTACAGTATGTGTCACCAATCGAAAGTGGAGTACCTGGTGCAGAAGGTTAAGAAGACCGAAGAAAAGAGGACGGGAACAGAGAATCACTGGTGTGGAAACGAAGGAACAATGAAGTCTGAGACGATTGACTGACATTTTGCAAGTGAAGTATTTACTGTATGGGTCTCAGATTCTACTAAGAGATTATGTAATTATATATTCCAATACATTCGATTCTCTCCACTTGTGTTCTCGTTCACTACAAATGTTTTGAGTTGAGTATTTTTCGACGATAGCCAATTTTAAAAAATTTCTAAGTGTTTGAAAAGTCATTATGATGAAACCATAATTTATGTACGGAATCTGAGTGTTGCTTAAATGATCTTTAGAAATTCCACTGCTTACTAAGGCCGAATCAACCTAAGGATCTAGAATCAGAATTAAAAGTTGAAAATTAGGGCAAAGAAGTAGAGCTAGGGTTTACATCACGAAATGACGTCAGCTATAATGCCGAAATACGATTTAACCATACAGATAAATAAATGTTGCACCAAAATCCAAGATTTGATATTCTTAGTTTCATTGGTTCATCCACAAATTATAGTCCAGCCAAAAACGTAAATGATTAATAAATTGTATTTGCAGTTGTAGATACTGCTTCTAAAAACTCTTGCGTTTTTTCATGCATTGATATGTGAACCAATTTTTTTACCATTCATCAAATGATACAATATATGAATGATAATCAAGATTGAAATAGTTGTGTGGATGATATAATGTATATTTTATAATATAATCCAAAAAGAACAGTAAATATCGATCAGTCAATGTGTTTAATTTCAAAGATAAATTTCATAGAATAAAGATCGGCTGTTGTAGTTTTTGTTTAAGATGATATTCATCAAGGAACGACATAGTTTGGCATATCATTGATAGTCAGTGTACATAGCTAGGGAAATCTCATCAACAAGCACCAATGATCTTGTCAGAGATCGAAACAAGGGCTCTTAAGTTTCATAAGAAATGTCTAACCTGCAGACAATTACGTTTGAATTCAACGATTCACATTTCATACTTTAATCAGTGTGTAACATAGACAACGATTACTTTTACGTCATAGGTGATGACTATTTCACTTTGGACATGGTTAGTCATGGACGGTCACTTTTATGATTCAAGCTTAATCAAAATATTTGTCATAAATTGTAGTTTTGGGTTGTGGAAATTGTTGAATTTCAGCGACACTATGAATCGATCTAAGGTAAACCTCCATTGAAAAACTAGGAACACTGGATGGCCGTTTCGTTTAAATATGGAGTTCACCAACGGTATGAACCCTCACCACGCCGCCACAGGGAATCCAACCAAGGGCCTTAGGTCTCCGGTGCAAACATCTAACCTCTAGACCATTGAACCGATATCCAACAGTGTTAATGTCTAACCTCAATCAATTCACGACACTGCATGACTATCTTCCATTGTTTTTGGCGGGTAACTGCCCCACACAACACGAATTAACTTTGCCAGTTACAGCTTCTCACTACAACTCTATTTCCTCTCGAAGCTATTCACTAGTGAGCTCATGATAATTTTCAGTACGAAATTGTGGAGATTGTTGAATTTAACTGAAATCATGAACCAATGTAAGCCGGCTCAGTGGTCTAGAGAATAGACGTTCGCACATGAAGCCGAAGTTCCTGGGTTTTGGTCCCACGTGCAGAGTAGTGGATACGTACGGAAGAATCTAATCATACTAGGACGAAACGGCTATCCAGTGGTTCCAGGTTTTAAATGGTATTTTGACTTATATCGGCTCATGATTTCAATAAAATTCAATAATTTCCACGATTCCATAACGAAAACTTAGTTGCTTGCTGTTTCAACTTATTGAATAGTTTGTTCGTTTCTCGAAAATTTCAATCTAGGTATCTGGGATGATTTTTCTTAAAATATACACATTATGTAAGTATATGAGTCTGCTTCAAACATTTTTCGCAATGTTATAATTTAATAATAATTTTATATGCAGAAATAATATTTGTGTAAATCATGTTTCAATTGTATGATATTTGTTTAGTACTATATTTTTTCGTGTTAATTGTGTATAATACTCATTCGGCAAAATATGCAATGTTTGTTTGGTATCTAGTGTAAAAGCTATGTTTGTTTTTCCCTATTCTTTCAATTTTGTAAGATATTGGTTGACTAATCATTGAATGTAAACGAAATGTATGCATGTGTAGTTGGTGTCGATTCGAGGACGGACTATGATCACCACTACTATTCGATTACGCGCTCAAAAACGACTTGGTTCCTTTGATAACTCGTAAATCAGAAGGCTTTAATTAATCCAGATCAAGTATATTTATTGGCGATCTCGTGGTATCGATAGAATACCGAGACGTGCCAACGGGTACAGGCAAGATGGGCAGAGCGTAAGAAAGTTCGAACCGAACAAGGCGGATAGCGAAACAAGAAGTGAGTCTGATACAGTTAAACAATCTCTGGTACAATTGGTTACAATAATAATAATTGTTTCTGTTATTCCAATCGTGTTCTTATCGAGACCAGCCGGTCACTACACATGAATTAGTGGACCTGATTAGTTGTCGCAGTCATGTGCTTTGTTTTCTATCACTGTCTTCTTACTAGTGCTGTAGAAATCTCAGTTTTTCCAGCTGATGTGTCCAAAATAAGAAGAAACGCGCGTCCTGAATTTCACTGCTAGCCACCATCCATCTCTACTTATTATGCTTGTGACTTAAGGTACTATTGAAACAATCAGGACAGGGTGCACACATACTAATAAGAGACTGATCATTTACAGTCCCAAACGTCAATGGGAATATTCAAACAACCAATGCAAGTTGACTCATTTTTTCCCGTTTCAAGTATTAGTTTCTTAACATAGTTTCACTAATGATAAGTGATAGTAATAATGTAACACTATTTTATTATGTCCAATCGCATTTTAACATAAACACTTTCTTATGGACATTTGGAAGTATTTTATAGAAACCATATTTTACCTGTTTTGACATGAAAAGAAACAATAGTTTGCAGTTATATCAACAAAAATATATTTTAGTAGTTGAGATCATGAGTCAATTGAAGCTAGACCACCACTTAGATGCGAGGGTGTTACTTCTGTTTAATGGATCAGAGATTAAAAATTTACATGAAAAGGCCAATTACTTTCAATATTAATATGCGATCTCAGTTATAATTTAAATATTCATATTTGACCGACAGTTTTATATATGTCTCTGGTTTATCGATTTTACAGTATGCCAAACAAACTGAGGATAAGTTACGTGCATTTTCAAAGTCCATAATGAAAGTTAAATTTAGTGCATTACATGTGCAATTAAATAAATCCTTATGCATTAAATTACTCCCTAAAGGATTCATCGACTAACAACTGAAATATGAATTTTGTTTTCATTTTTTGGGTTCAGAACTCTAGTTTGTAAATTAAAGAGACGGATACCTTAGCTACTTTTAAAGAATTAGCCAGTGAGAACTTTTGATACTATAGCATTCTGACGGAAGAGATTAGTATGGATTTGTATCTTTGAGGTAAACTACGTGAGTAATAATTATCCAAAAATCTGGATAACTGAAGCAAAATACTCCCAGTAGACAGAAATTAGATGTCAGATTGGCTTGTAAGCAGAATGTGAGTTGTTAAATGTAACAAAGTGATTTACTCAAATAGAAAATATTTAGCACAAAATATACGTGGTTAAATATATTCTTTAAAAAAATAATAAGTAAATTTTAGGCCTTATTAGTAAGTTTGTTTATCACCAACCACATCAGAAAACGGATATTAAAAATAAGTAAACCAAGTTCATCTTTCGACCTGTTTTTACCATATGAACTTTTCAATGGTCTTAACGACAACTATGATCACAGCTATGCCTGAATCTTTTCACAAACACTAAAGTGAGTTTTTACAATGTAAACTGTAAAACAATATTGAAAAATAGCCTATTTGTAACGGAAATTTTCGTAGTCTACGTTACGGACTGATTAAAGTTAGACAACTATGGAAAACGTGAAAACACTGGACAACTTTTTTGTCGGAGTTTGGGGATCCTCAGCATCGAAAATTCATGATGATGATGACTGATCGAACACAAGACTTTATGTCTCGCGCTAAAATACAATCTCTAGACGATTGAACCATTATCCATTAGTTTACATGTCTAACTTAAATCAATACAAGACCATCTCCCATTACCTGAGGTAGATAAATAACTGTCTAACACCTGACATACCGAACCCAACTAATCACCGTTTTTCACTTAAGTTCTTGGAATCGCATCTCAAAATTAGTCACTTGTGAGCAAACGATCATTATTAGTATAGGAGTATCATGAGAAGTATTGAATCTTCACAGTTCACATCATCACTGAAAACCAGGTATCACAGGATAGTTGTTTCTTCCTAGTATGAGACTTCCCAGTAGTCCTCCCCGGTTTTCGGTAATCTTCTATTGAGGATAAGTCCATGAGGCGAATACGAGAATGGATTTTGAGTATGTATATTTCATGCACTCCGTGATTTGAACAGACAATCAGGGAGACGAAAAAAGGAGGGAATAACAAAACAGATTGGAGAAGGCAAGTGGGCCTATTCGATTTAATCAAGCGGTAATCAATATTTATAGTCACACAAAAATAAGCTACAGACATGTGATGAGTACGATATGATGTACATACATATAAGCTCATATAAAAACAGTCAAGGTTAACAAGGTCAAAACGTGACTCAAGAAGAATGAATAAATTGGTCTGTTCAGAAGCTCGAATAAGTTATATGGGCTTAACATAGTAACCTACACTACATACCACCATTTGTATAAACTTCATGTAGAAGTGAGGTATTTGAATTCCTCCACATACGACTGACAACTTGTCATGCAGGCCTTAATTGGTTATGATTAACCTTTAGCCTTTCGTTTTCTGCATATTTATTTTGATTGTCTTTCCTTTTGACCTTATTTTCAATCCTATGTTTATGATTTTTCTGATTAATTGAGAAATTTGGAAGATTTCGATAAGTTTGTTGATTGCGGATTGGCCTGAGTACCAAGCTTCTAGAAATTCTTTGGTGTTCTTTGTCTTCCCTACAACTAAAATTTCAACATTTTCCCAGTCGAACTTTTGTCCGCAACTATCCACATACATTGATACAAGCGAATTTACATCATGGGATTTGACAGCTAGTTGATGTTTATGCACGCGAAGATGAAAGTGGGTCCCACTTTATCCGACGTAGCGTTTCTAGGAGCTAGAAAATTTTATTTTATAGATATGCTTAACCTTTCGTTGTTTCATCATTTAATTTATCTAAAACTAAATGAAGTGGTTTTTATGGTTACACCTATTTCAAACAGTTTCAATAATCTTGTTGTAAATCCAAGTATTTCCTTTACATATGATAGGATGGTCCATTTGTTGGTTTCCATATTCGGGTTTATTTTTGCTGTCCTTTGAAAGACAGTCATTAAATATTTATCTTGACTTTTCCATTCTTTAAGTATGTTTCAGTGTGTTCTCGTTTGCAGTTTGAGTTATGATTATACGGTATCTCCTATAAATTCTTTATATATATACATACAAATGGAAATGGATGAATCATCGAATCAATTAAGCGATTAATGGTAAGGCTAGCAGAATGAATACATACGTAGGAAGTAAGCAGTGCTCAAGCGTACATAATAAAGGTACTATAGTATAGATAGGTTGTTGTTGTACGAATGACTGTCCGTTAAATAAGTAAACAAAAAGGCCTAGCCAAATTAGATGTAAACAAAGTCAATTGTACGTGAGCTGCTATAAAAGTATATATAAAAAACCTGGTTCCAGACCTAATGCCCTACCAAACAAAAATATACTTCCCGACACCATGTTTTACCCTACTCATAGTAGGGGAGGTTATAAGGGCACACTTCGTTCAAACATCGCACAAGACGGCCACTACAACCATTGTGTAAGGAGGCCCCATATTAGATAGACCGCAGTGAACCAACGGGTCCCATGGTTACCCTCAAATGTTTTAAATATTAAACTTGTAAGATGCAACTTTTTTCATCACTTTCCCAATGGGCAAGATGGAATACTAGGTTAGTCACCATCAACTAAACCCTAACTAGCAGATGCCTGTCTTAACTGTCCACTAAGTCAACTTCAACAAATTAATCCACCTTATCAAGGTAATGATATTTTTGGCCTTCAGAAATCCCTGGTCACACTAGCACTACAGTTTTTTCAAGCCATAACCCATACGATCAGCCAAACATATTAAACCATAGTCTAGGCAAATCTAAAACACATACCATCGATAAGGATGCTCTCGGTTTTTTTACACTCCATACTCCCTTTAGAAACTTATTACTTATTAACGCACATTCACTTCTGAACAAAATTTCAGCCTTGAGAACCTTAGCTTTTCTAACCAAGCCTTCTTTTATACTTATCACTTAAACATGGTGCTATCCAGCAGTATCCGATTCAGAATTAAATATCCAGAACTATCGAACCTATCGCTGTGACAGAAACTAAGTGAGTAGATGGTTGTCTTATATATGCTTTGGATACTCCAACAACTAATAAAGTTGAAGACAGCGTCCTGAATAGTTTACCAGAATCGGTCTGGATATCAATCAACACCCTGAATCATAGTCTACTCCTAGGATGTATATACAGAGCTCCTGACAGTTTGGATAATGCGAATGATCTTACTATCAATGCATTTTTCATGCATCTACTCTAAACTTCAGTGCTAAGGTTATCACTAGAGGTTTCAATTATCCTGGGATTAACTGAGGTACCAGTAGTTGTCAGTCAAGTAACGATGAATTTTCAGCAATCCTTAACCTGTACTGCTGGTCACAGTGGGTTTGTGTCCCAACAATGGGTAATAATTACTTGATCTAATATTTAGTAGAGATGTCATCTCATTATTTGTACAAGTATACAATGAATTTGGAAGCAGTGACCATAAGATAGTAGCTTGTGCTCTCCCTACCCATTAAAAAAACCTGCCAGTATGGAGACTATAAGCATGCTGACTGAGATCTCTTGCGCCTACTGATTAAACTCTCAGACTGGGATGAATTTTTCTCATGTAATGGTCTCCTTTTCAATAGACGCGCTAAAGCAACTCAGAATGTTGATATACTATGCATCCTGCATAATAACACTTTTATAAACGGCTCTAAAACTGTAGCAGACCTTTTCAGTGGTATTTTTGCGAATGGCAAAGAATCCATAAATGGTGCTGTTTCAAAAGTTATATGCGTGGCTAGTAACTCAATAAAATCTATCTCCTTCACATGCTTGAATATTAGTAAGATCACGGAGCAGACGGGATTTCATGATTTCTCTACAAGTATGGTGGTCTGGATATTCCACTTCTTCTCCTAAAGCTGCTAACTCCCTCTCTATGGAACCATGTTCTCGTCCTTCCTGTTGGAAAACCGCGCACATCATACCACGTTACAAATCTGGAAATAAGACTGACATGAACAATTATCGGCCCATAAATATTACTCCAGTTATCTCTAGGATTATGGAAAAAATTATTAGTGACGAACTGTCCAACTATTTACTCACTGAAAAATTCATCAATGATACGCAACATGGATTTCTTAAAAAACGATCTTGTATGACATGTCACTTTGACTTCTTTAATTTAGTCTTTTCTCAGCCCAACCAAGGATATCTAGTATTAGCGCTATACTTGGACATTTCCAAAGCCTTAAACATGGTTAACCGCCAACTTTTATAGATAGACTCGCACCTAACAGGGTCCAAAACCCTCTGTTTGCTTGTTTTGATTCCTTCCGCAGCCACCGGCATCAAATAATTAAAAATAACTCTTCATTGTCGAACGCTGTCCCTGTTAGAATTGGTGTAATACAAAGTAGTGTCTTAGGCCTTTTGCTCCCTTTAGTTTTTATCAATGATATTTGTGAATGTTTTCGTTTGGGTAAGCCCCTTTTGTATGCAGATGATCTTTGAGTAGTGTATTCATCTTCTCCTCATGAGCTGAACAATATTCAAAATTGCATCAGCATGGAGCTTAACAAGGTAACACAGTGGTGCTCAAAATGGCATCTGGAGCTTAATACAGCTAAATGTGGATGGATATACTTCGGTGATACATCATTTAACTTAGATTTTACCAAAAATGGTGAAGTATTATCTAGGTTACATACAGTAGTAGACTTTGGACATAGGTTCTCCTTCGACTTGTCGTTTACGGAACAGATATTGAAACAGACTTCCAATTCTCAACGTCTTATAGGTTACATAACTCGAAACCTTTTTAACAATGAATCACGTATTTTAATGTACAAAGTTTGTGTTCGACCACTCCTTGAATACTGCGCGTTTATTCTTAGTAGTGCGCGCATAAAGGATAAATTAAGGCTGGAATCAGTACAGAGACGATTTACACTACGTATTCTTGGAACTGATTGTACCTTGACTTATAATTCTAGGTGTAATAAACTTGGGCTCGACCCTTTATGGAAGAGGAGACTCAAACTAAATCTTATCTTTTTCTTCAAAATACTTAATAAACTATTGATAACTCCGAATAAAAATAGACGAAAATATTTTCCAAGATAAATATACTTATCAGTTATCTTGAAAATCTAATCATAAATAATTATTAACTTCGACAACGTTATCAATACATTACTTAAGGATCGTTAAATAAAATAATGAATGACAGGAGTCTAGCTGCAGCAGAACTCCATGAAAGTCGAATCTTTTGAACGCTTTTTATCAACAAAAACTATGCTAATGTTGTTGTTTTCAAAAGTGAGTCTTTTTCCAGGTATGAATTTCTTTTGCATACCTGATGATTTTGAACCAGATAGACAGTAATTTAAAAATCCAATGTTCCAAACACAGATATCCGGTGTTTATCAGATTGAATAATTTTTGGTCCAAGGTCAACAAGTTAGGTGTTTCAGTAATAAATATAAACTGTTATTTCATTTTAAACTATAATGAGTCAAACTAGTTTAAAGAAGTCTTGTACTCAAGGAAATGTATTGAGTGCAGTTTTCAAACATGAAACTATCAGCTTTTAAAAATAGTTTCAAGTTATTTATTGAATTTAACATCTTGCTATCACGTCTTACCATCTAACAACTCTATATTTAAAATACCTGCAACCAGTAGAATGTCCAAATGAATAATGAGAAGTTGTTTAAACCTTGGAATTCACATACTCTAAAATCTGAGTTTCACACTTCAATAAATAGTTTATTTGTGCAGTTGATTGTCCTAAGGAAGAACATTTTTTAAAAGATATATTGCCTAAAAGTAGTGAAAATCATCAAAATATTTTAAATTTTAATTGCGCTCCATAGCAAATATTATATTACTATACCCAAACTGAAGTATCAAGCCAAATATTTCAGTGAGAAAAAAGCTGTAAATTTTACTGCTTTCTATCTCGATTCTGTAATCAATGGATTTTACAATGATCTTTTTGTGACCAGCTATTTCGGTAATCCTCTTGTTGTTAATGTTAAGAATTGATTAGGTATAACCGTTAATTCACAAACATTTTTAAGCAAGTTGGCAAGTGTCCAGAAGTGGAATTCAATCTTGTTTAAGGCTTCAGTATTGATATCCATACTGGGACCCGAACCTGATGCATTTCAGTTCAATGCTCAACACGATGTTCACTTAGCTATTGAGTTCCATTTAATGTTTCGTTACTATGTTTTATATTGTGATTATTTCACTAATACAACTGTATACCACTGATTTCTGATTTGAATTTCTTCGATTCTCATCACATTGTCATCGGTATGTGTTACTGGATTATTACGAATTCTAACTACAATCTATGTACTACAGTTTTCGATTTTTAGTGATGTCAGTAATGATTCAATCCTTTTTAAATGCCATTTTGTTACTGTAACATTTGCTGAATCATTTTTATTTGTTGTATTTTCTGAATGTTTCTTGTTAAGAGAAAACAATCAAATCGTTAAAGCTGAATTGAAATTACAAAACCATGAGTCACAAGTATTATTTATATATGTGATTTTTTCAAGGAAATGTATACGAAGAATTTATTCGTCCACCTGTGCTAACGAATTCATATGAAGTTGTGCACCTGAATACAAGTATGTTACATTTGTTCATCTATATATAATCTGATGATAATATCGAATAATTCAAATTTAGTCTGTGATAGAGAAATTTTCAATCGAGGTTATCATGAGTTTTGTCTGGTGGTCATTTCAGCTGGTTCAATTAGGAGCTAGTCACTGATTTTATTCAATCAGGTGAAAAGATAGTATTTAGCAGCTATATTATGAATCGTGAACAGTTTTTTGTAACCTACTTATTTGACATTTAAGAGCGACACTCGTTCTTTAAATTGAGAGAGCGAACTATTAATAGTATGATGCTAAAGTTGACTAGATGAATTATTATAAGTCATGTATGGATTCGTAACTAAATGGAAATCCACAGTTTAAAGTTTTAGCTTTCTATTCAGTTTAAATTCGTGCAAATCTTTATTTATAACTTTGAGAAAAAAGACAACATTTCTGATTCTAAGTTCATCTCCTCTTAGAAAGTTATCTCTTAATTTATTAATGAGGGTGATATCACCTGTTTTCCTGCTTCATATTATTTTTTATCTTTCATAAAATTGATCCCCTTGTGTTCTTGCCAAGTCTACATTTATTGTTAAACTAAATCAATTCTTGACAGGAAATACAACTAGATTGCGTGTTTTGTGTATTTTTAGATATGCAGATGTGAAAATGTGTTTTTTTAAATCAAGAAACGATATAGTTTTGAGATACAGTATGAATTTTGCAGAAAAGTATGACTTTTCTTCATTGTAAATGTATAAAAACTTATTCCACTTCAAGAAAATGTATTTAGCTGTTTCGACTGACTTTTTGATTAATAAAAATGCATGGAAGTAATGACGAATCAATACATATTCGTTAGATGTAATTCTTAGTTCGATTTGAGATTTCAATAAAGTTTATAACATCTTATCTACCAAAACCTTTGAATATGATGCACAAGAAAGAAAAGTTATCCATCAGGACCATTCGACTAAATTAATTGTTACGTTTATGCGGTGCTTGATTCTGTTAGTGAAATACAAGCTTTTAATGCATAATTTTCAATATGACGTTGTGGAGTCTATTGAATTTAGATGAAATGAACCGATCAGTGTTAGACCACTGTTGAAAACCAGAAGCACTGGGCGACCATTTCATCCCAATTCGGGACTCTTCAGCGGTCCACTCTAACTTGACTCAATGCATGAACACCGTTGGATCCCGGCTCAGTGATCTAGAGGTTGAACGCGAGACCGAAAGTGCTAAATTTGATTCCCTGTGGTAGGGTTGTGATGGATGAGCACCTTTGAGGATTCCCGTGCTAGGACGAGGCGACTATCCAGTACTCCCAGGTTTTCAATGATGGTCTAACAATCCGACTGGTTGTTTGTTTGACTTAGTTAACAATGTGTACGTTTGTATCTTTGAATAAAAATAGAGATAATTTAGCAGAGACAGTTTCCTTTTCAATGAAATTTCTACCACCCTTCTATAGACTCATATATTTATTAAACAACTATAAATACTAATGTACGGCTTAAGTAAATGATTTAATAGGAAATTTTTTTCCTCTGAATTATCTTTACCTTTGCACCAGTTATTGGACACCATGTAAATTTTAAACACTCACAGTAGTGTTAACGATGACGCTTTGGAGGTTTTAACAATTTCAAAGACTACTGGAGGAACTTACAACAAAGGCAGTATAATGTGGGGTGATGGTTGGAGGAAGTAAATAGGACTCGTTAGCAAAATGTACCTGTTTTCTTGACGGAACTGGTACTCCCTGGTGCACTCAATCCCGTATCACCCACCTCCACAGTCAGAAACGTTTCCACCGAGCCATCCCAGACACAAGTGACGTCCTGTAGGACAAAGTTGTATCTACAAGTGATTGATCATTGGTAAGTGATCAATGTCATGTATTTCAACTCCTCAGTCTTAATCTAATTCTGTCGATGAAGTCGCTATGTAACCACTAGTCTGTGTGGCTTGACATCGCGTGTACTATTTTGAAATGTACGTTGATGACAAATATTGACATCTTCAGAATGGTCTGGAGTCATAAGTCATAGTCCAGTAGGTCACAGGAATCGTTCTACAGTTTATGGGGAGATATTTCTCAATCCGAAATCGTTGGTAAATAAACATGAATTACAATAAAATTATGCAAGGAGAGGTGGATGGTGGCTGAAAGTAGAATCCAAGATTCGGGTTAAATCCATATATGCCTAAAATGCTTGTAATTCAAGGCAATATCAAGGCAATCCACATAAGATGCACGTATGCGAATAAGAGACTGATCAATTGCAGTCTAAACATCGATGGGGAGATCCAAACAACCAATACAAGATGAAAAAATTTATTGTTTTAAGCTATTGATTCATAATAAATTTTTAGGGAATAAGATCAAAAAATAGTTCTGGTAGGCATAACGGAGTGACAGATATTTCTTTATATAAGAATGTACTTTGTGTACATAAAAGACTGACCTAAACATTGACCATGAATAAATTGTTTTCAGTTAGCCCCATTCTTATTTTAGCTATTTTGATATTTTCAAGACTGTAAATGACCATTTCATTGTCGTTCCAACATACTGACTTCCGTGAGCACATGTAAGTTGATGCAAACAGTTCAAGGTGAGCTCTTTAAAATTAAATCATACAACCATTTTAAAACAATCCACAGAGTATTCGATGGATATCTTAGCTCTTAGTGTACAAGTATGTTGTTAGTGTAGCTCCATACCAACTGAACTTAATAAACTGAATATAGCTAGGGATAACGAAAACAATATAGTGAACTCATTATTTTCTAAAGAGATAACTTATTTCAGAAGTTAACATCTCACCAACTGTTTTGAAGAAAAACCGTGATTTGTGACGGCAACCAAGTTCAAATGTAGGCAGTAACGTAACGATTATATTGGATGGGGATCGTGCTATATAACAAATCATTTGAAGTTTAGTGCTTGAATGAACAAATTTAAAAGCAAGAACTTAAACGTATCATACACGTTACATATATGCCGTCGTAGGTCCACACTGTTTATCAGAATAAAACAGCTACCCAATGCGACACAGTTTATAATATTTCATTAATTGGTTTCATTAAGTTGAGTGATGTTGGAGATGCGGGACCCTCAAATAGCAAATTTGTGCAGAAATCAATTTTATAATCCACAATTTGATTTAAAGTGGACTTGGTATGAATGTATTTTGATTATATGAATTAATGCTCTGTAATTTATATTCAATGACTATTATTCCGTCCATAAATTATAATCATTTCAATCTATACATGACTAACTAACTTGGTTTTTTGGTTTAAAATATATTTACGCTTCTCTCCAAGTTGTAGTTTGATTTCTGAAACCGGTCAGATAAAGTGAGGTGTTCAGGAGTACTAAACAGTAGGAAAAAACTTTACAAGAGGTGAAATTTTCTTTCAAAAATAATTAAGTTGTTACATTTATTACGCTAGTCAAGTCAATTTATTTACTGTATACTTTGGTAAGTATATATGAAAAACTTCTGATTTCATATAGAATAGATAGGATGTGACTGGCATTGGAACCCAGGACCCACGTCTCATCCTATTTGGGACACGTCAGCCGGATGTCCCTTTATCCAGAGTTGATGTTCACTCAGAGAATAGGACCCATTACCGTTCGCTTCACATATGCCGACCGAGAATGATCAAATTTCAGTCATAATATCAACAACGGATAATCCAGTCCATTTCAAATTGAATTATTACTGATTCCATAGTTTACATCATGTAAATCCAATTTAATAAGCACAAAAGTGACCGAATTTAAAGCGAATGCATCGTTTAAAATCATATCATGTAAATTATAAGTCGAAATAAATGTTTGCTTGATAATTGCGTGTTACCCATAATTCCGTTCATTATTCGCATCATATATAAACTAATTCAAGTTGACATTGTATAGTAGTCATCTCAATATTGACAATTTTATTTTATTCGATAACACAAACAATCTTAAATTTGCATGGTATAATTTTAAACGATATTTCCCTTAAAGCAGACCACTTTTTGAATAATTAATTTGGAAATATAACTATAGAAATTGAAGAGAATTTCTGTAAAAGAATACTCTTCGTTGATATATTTGCGTTTTAATATACTTTTTCAGGAGATAAAAAGATGTTTTACATTATGTGATAAATGTCATATGATCCAAAGAAACGCCATATTATCTACGCTGATAAATAAACTAACTACCACTATAAGCAGAGATGGACTCAGTGGCCGAGTGGATAACGCGATGGCGTTTGAAGCGAGGGTACTTGGTTCGAGTCCCAGAGTGAACATCAACTCTGAGATGCAGGTACATCCAGCTGACAAGTCCCAAATAGGACGAAACGCGCGTCCTGGATTCCACTGCTAGCCACTATCCATCTCTGCTTACCATGCTTGTGAATTAAGGCTATATCGAGGCAATACGCACAGTATGCACATATGCCAATTAGAGACTGACCAGTTGCAGTCCTAACAAATCGATGGGAAGATTCAAACAAACAATACTGAATGAATTCGACTACCACTATGTTGAGATAAGATGGTGGTTGGAGGTAGTGGACAGGAAACTCTGGACCTAGGACCTGGTGATCAATCAATTGTAAAAACTAACTACCAAGTACATAACATAATCTGATTCTCATTAAAATGGTCTTCTCCAATGATTTACTAAGTAATTTCTTCAGGATTACTACTAGAATATTCATTTCCAACACAGCATTTATAATCAGTCACTTTTTCGAAATTAAGTTGTCATTTATATTTCATTTGAACGTTTCACTCAATGAACCAATAAGTTTGAGTATAGTGCATGTGAATTTCGAACAATGTTTGCGATAAATCATTAACTAGAACTATTTAGCGAAAACAAAAATCATGAGTATATTAAGCTTAATCTCATACTAATTAACTAGTATATACTGATGGTTATGATGCTACAATTAAAATCTCTCACAAGTACACTATCACTTGACCTAGGGTATGAATAAAGAACTATTTTCACAGTAAAATCATGTTCACTTCAATTTGGTTAACAATCTTTAACACTCTTTAACAATGAGGTCAAATAATAAACGAAAAATCTGCTAGGTGTTTCGATAATCACAAATTACATTTTAAGTAAGTGATTATAACCAGATTCAAAAGACATCGAAACAGTAGTAATAATAATCAAACAAGATAACGAAACAAATTCAACTAAAAATACATCAGTCAATTAATGTAGACTAGAATTCTACTGGTAGTTTACATCACAGACTGACTCTAGATGAACAATCATTGAAACCTAGAAAGCACTGGACAGCTATTTCATCATAGTGTGGAAGTCTTCGGCAGTAGGTATCAATGACCCCATGAGGAAACAAACCAAAGACAGACTTCGAGGGGTCTAATCGTTCAGTCAGTTAGCGCTATTGAGTGACGAATATCGATTGACATATATCATACCCATCTTGCAATCTACATTGTTGAACTTCACTAATTGTGACCTCTCATTAGAATTCTGATGACTTCCTCTTGAAGTTAGACAATGATGAGCCCATAACTTCGCTGAGTACTGATTGTCAATAGAGGGTTGATGGTGAGTCAGATACTTGGACAATAGAAACGACTCATTCAATCAGCTGCATACAAACTTTATTCAAGAGCAAGACCACATTGCAGCACATTTACCATATGGAGAAATGACGAAAAATATGGAGCGAATGTTTTCAAAAGAATGGCAATCGACGTAAATTCATTAATAAGTGTTGAATAAATCTATCGATATGCAAGTAAACGAATGTGGCAACCAACAAACAGACTGTACTACCATATGTATGGAAGTATATATTTAAAAATAACAAGATTACTGACGCTCAAAAAACAGCAAAATTTAATTCAGCCTAATGTAAACCAAAAGACAGGATGACAAATATAAAGAGCTGATGATCATTTACGGAAAGTACTGCTTTAATTATGGGAAACATTACATCAGGCAATGTAGACGCCTTCTTAATCTTCGTTTTCATGAATACTAATTAGCCGTCAGACGCCAAGAAGTATCTTCACTTATATCAATACGCTCCGACAACCATGGATATATGTCGAAGCAGCAAAATATTTAAGTCAATAACCAGATAAATTCAAGGTCGATAGGGAACGAGCTATTAGTTATATGCGGGGGAATTCGGATAGTTCGCTTCTATCTGGATTTTTGTATTGATAGTCTTATTTAGAATGATACGTGAATCTGTGATTAAACCACCCAACTCGGAGAACGCGACTCCGTAAAAGAAAGCGAGAGTATTGTTCACTGCCCACTGCTTTTCGTTATTTGCTTAGCTAGTCAATTAGTTATCTAAACAACAAATTAGACATTTGATTCAGATTCTTAGATTTCGCTGCTAGTCACCATTCATCCCTGCTTATTATGTTTATTCTATATTACTTTATACTGTACCGATAAAATTTAACATATTTCTCATAATGAAATTAAACTAAATGTTTATTGTCAAGGTAACAAAAAATCTTAGTACCTTCTTGGGCATAAATTAAGAATGTCTACTAGCTGAGTAATTTCTGCATATATTCCAATGACATTTTGAAATATGTGTATTAGTTCTCAAGTTACATAGTCGGAATTCAGAAAAGCATCGTGCAAACAGCATTCTTTGTCATGTCGATAAGGACAAAATGTTTCAAGAATTTTACGGGTTACATCCCTTCCTAACCACAACTTGTGAAGTATTTAACAATAAATCATCTATTCTATAATGTAGCATCTAAGACGTTCGTATTCTTACAATGGCATCGATTATCTCTGAAAATCAGTATTCGAATTGTGGATTGCAGAGTCTCGGAACTCGTAAAGGTTGTGTACAATTAAAAAACAAAGGAAATTGGGCAACTGATTTTAGTCTTTCAAACAATTAACTGTTTAGACAATAAATCAACCTCATATATATTTTCCCCTTTTACCGTATATATATAAATTTACATGTATCTGTCAAAGTAGTGACGTTGGTAGAACAGAAAGAAGCACCAATGTTCAACTCCAAGAACATATTCAAATGGATTGGAGACCTTCAATAGTTTAATTTCAAGACAATCTCTTTGTCACAGGACATCATGTTGACATGTTGAATTCTTTTAAGGTGATTATTCTACAATGAAACTCTGGTTTGCTGAAATGTCATGAGATTGATTTCCTTCACAAATTTAAACAAAGCAATAAGGATATTAATTAAAGAATACAAGGAATTCATTGTAGTTCGTTGCTTTCTCATCAGCTGCATATACAAGTCAATAAATTTAATTAAAATCATTAAAAATTCGAACAAATGGATTGTCCAACAATAGATAACTAGGTCTATGAAAAGTAAATGTGAATGTAGTTAACTTACTTACTTACGCCTGTTACTCCCGATCGAGCATAGGCCGCCTACCAGAATTCTGAAACCCACTCTGTCCTGGACCTTCCTTTCTAGTTTTATCCAATTTTCGTTCATTCATCTCATGTCTGTCTCTATTTCTCGGCGTAATGCGTTTTTTGGTCTTCTTCTACGCCTTTGGCCTTGGCGATTCCATGTGAGGGCTTGCCTTGTGACACGGTTGGCTGCTTTCATCAATGTGTTGACGTCTTCATGATCCAGTCGATCACCAGGAGAAAGAGAAAGGGTGAGAGTAAGCAACCTTGCCTGAAACCGGTCTTTACCTCGAATGAGTCGGTGAGTTGTTCTCCATGAACGATTTGGCAGTTTAATCCATCATAGGAATTTCGTATGATATTGACTTTTTTTTCAGGTACTCCGTAGTGTCGAAGAAGCCTCCATAGTGTTGTCCTGTCCACGCTATCAAATGCTTTCTCGTAGTCAATAAAGTTGATGTGGAGTGATGAATTCCATTCCATTGATCTGTATAGTTGCGATTTGGTCTGTACACGATCTATCCTTACGGAATCCAGCCTGTTGATCTCGAAGTTGCGCGTCTACGGAGTCCCTCATTCTGTTTAACGATACCCTGTTGAAGACTTTTCCTGGTATTGAGAGAAGAGTGATGCCCCTGTAGTTATCACACTTGCTGAGATCGCCCTTTTTTGGTATCTTGACCAGGTGTCCTTCTTTCAGTCTGTTAGTACTTGTTCTTCATCCTAAATCTTGCTGAAGAGAACGTGGAGTATCTTTGCAGTTGCTGCTACATCTGCTTTCAGTGCCTCTGCCGGAATGTTGTCTGGGTCTTGCTGCTTTGCCGCTCTTGATTTGTCTGATGGCGATGGTGATCTCTTCAATTGTTGGTAGGCCGGCGTCGATTGGGAGGTCCGTGGGTGCTGCTTCGATGTTGGGTGGGTCCAGTGGAGCTGGTCGATTCAAGAGTTCTTTGAAGTGTTCTACCCACCTGTTCCGTTTTTCTTCAATGTTGGTGATTACGTTGCCTTCCTTGCTTTTCACTGGTTGTTCTGGTTTACAGAAATTTCCAGCGAGTTTCTTTGTTGTATCATACAATTATTTCATGTTCCCTTCTCTTGCAGCCTTTTCTGCTGTAATTGTTAAATCTTCCACATATTTACGTTTATCGACTCTGATGCTCCTCTTCACTTGCTTGTTTACTTCTGTGTATTCGGCTTGTGCCTTGGCTTTTTCTGCTCTTGTTCCTCCCTTTTTCAATCTTATCCAGTGTACCAACAGTGATCCATTCCTTGTGCTGGTGCTTCTTGTGGCCCAGAACCTCCTGACATGTCGAAATGATTGCCTCTTTTATCCCTTTCTAGTTGCTCTCTATAGTAGTTCCCTCTCCATTGAGCAGGTAATGAAAGGCCTGGAACTTGTTGCTGAGGGCTATCTTGAATCTGTTGAGTTTGCCAGTATCCCGAAGAAAAGCCGTATTAAACTTTTGAGACGTTGTCCACCTCGTTTAACAGTCCTTTTTAAATTTTAATTTTATCTTGGCGACCAGCAAGTGATGATCTGATGCTATACCAGCTCCTCTCCTGCTTCTCACATCCTCCATCGTCCCCCTGAACTTGTTGATGTAGACATAGCCAAGTTGGTTCTGCGTAGTGTGATCCGGTGAAGTCTATTTGGCTTTGAGTATGAGTTTGTGTGGGAATATAGTGCCGTCTATGACCAGTTTATTGAAGGTACATAGGTTTGCAAATCCCTCACCATTTTCGTTCCTTTCTCCAAGTCCATGTCGTCTCATGACGTCTTCGTATCCAGTATTGTCCATTCCAACCTTGGCATTTCAATCGCCCATCAGAATGGTCAGGTCCTTGGTTGGGCATTTCTCGAAGATCGACTGCAGCCTATCGTAGAATTGGTCTTTAGCGTCTTCATCGTAGTCATTGGTAGGCGCATAGCATTGGATGACGTTCATTGTAATGCCCACTTTCTTTGTTTTGAAGGAGGCTTTGATGATCCTTGGTCCATGAGATTCCCATCCTATAAGTGCATTTTGTGCTTGTTTGGACAGCATCAATGCAATCTCTTGTATGTGGGGCATTTTCTTCTTGATGGCCGGAGTATAACAGAAGTTCCCCTGGAGATAGTCGTTGTTGTCCAACCTGCGTCCAATGTGTTTCACTGATTCCAAGCACCTCCAGGTTGTGTTTTCTCATTTCTGCAGCAATTTGGAAGACTCTTCCTGTCTCCCACATTGTCCGGACGTTCCATATACCTATAAAAATTGTTGCTCTGGTTGTTAGAAGGTGCGTCGACCTCATGACTTCCAAAGGGACTCGGCTTTCATCATGAGGAGTCATAATTATTCCTTCAACTTCCAGGGAAGAGTTTAAGTGGTTTGAATAATTTTTTTCTCGTTAGCGTTTTTTTAGCGAGTTAGTTTTCAACGGGATGGGGTTGCTAACCCCATGCCCAACCCTCTTCCTTTATCCGGGCTTGGGACCAGCAGTAGCCTCCGGAGGAGCTACAGGCGGAGTTATGTGTATTTAGGAATTATATTTTTTTATAAGCTTGTATATATACATCAAGCGACGGTTTTAGACGCTTTTAAAATATTTTGTGTAACGTGGTATAATGAAAATCTAGGCGGTTCTTATACTTGTCAAGTAGAAAGTTATCCTTCCCGCATTTTATTTCATCTTATTATCTCTCTTCGATTCTCGGTTATCAAGTAACTTTCTTTGAGACGTGATATGATGTAAATTAACTACAAATATGATTGTACGGCCTAAGTAAATGATATTAACGGGAATAAAATTTCCTTCTCTGAATCGTCTTTCATCCTTTTGCAATGACACTATTTCTGAAGGTTATTCTGATCTGATATTATGACATACATGCATAATAAGTTTTCCAACGTTTCACCTGGTTGGTTATTATTTATATATAATTTATCTAAGAAAATGATTCCTTTCACTTTAGTGATCAAAAGAAATAAATAACTGAGTTGCTATAATGTTTGCGTGTTTTAATACTATCAACCTAAAAATGACCAGTCCATTGAAATATTCTTTTACAATATAAAAAATGGAATCGATTTTTTGCTCAATAATTTATGTGAACCTAATTTTCACTACATCTTTGCTTAAAAAGCTTGTGACTTAAAACAATTTCGAGGCAATCCGCAAAGGATGCACATATGCCAACGAGAGACTGGTCAATTGCAGTCCTAAACAACAATGGGTAGATACAAGCAAACAACAACGAGCGATTCTAGTTTTCACTTGTCTCTTCCACTCCCGACCGCTGCTGCTACCTTGACGTGGTGGTCGGGCTTGCCTATCGTGATGAACCAATCGAGCTATACTGGCTGGAACAATCGTTCCTCAAGGCCCTACCATGCCAAACAGGTCGGTTGAAGAGCGGCAAGACTAAAAGCAGCAAATCCAAGGTCCGAAGGCGAAGTCGTACTACCAAGTGTACAGAGGTGTGACGGCAATAAGGTGTTTTCTTCAGACAACCAGCATAACCGCGATGCTGCCTTCCCACGAGGAGGGATGGGGTTAGAAAAGGTCGACCCTAAAAATGCACACCTCGCCTTATCCCACGCATATCCGCCTCCGACGGTAAGGTCCCAACAAGTACGGAATTAACACAAAAAGGTTGTGTGTGACCGACCTCAAGCAGTTGTCCCTTGGACACTACGATCACACTCTCAGGTCACTAAGACCAACTCTAACCCAATTTCCTTTTCACGTACCTTTAAGAGAACCCTTCCACAGTGTGAGCAACCGGGAAGTGATAACTGTTCTCATAACTCCAACAACACTAAAGATCACTGTATTCATAATCGATTTTCCTCTTCAATTCCTATTATTCCTCTTACCTCGGCTATCAACTCTAAACTTCCTCTTCAAATGTCACCGCGGCCAACGATTCTAGTGGGCGTAATATTGTTCAAAGTTTACTGAAACCCCTCTCCAAACTACACATTGGAGCCTTCAACGTACGTACCTTATGTCGAATAGGCCAGCAGACCTCCTTGGCTAATGACCTAGAATCTCGTCCCATTGATGTATGCTGTGTCTCCGAAACACACATACAGGATCCTGGTGTGGTGATTCACTTGACCTCACCTCGCCAAAATGCACAGCCGACGAAATACACCCTCCATGTATCTGGCGACCCTATGGCTAGTTCTCGTGGACTGGCAGGTGTAGGCATAGCACTTAGTACAAGGGCAGAACAAGTACTGTTAGAATGAATCCCCGTCAACAGTCGCCTTTGTGCTATCCGGCTAAATGGCTCCGCAAGAACTCGGAAGGATAGGGACACAAGTCGTTGCCTTTTTGTCGTTTCTGCCTACGCTCCCACTGACTGCAGCCTGGATGAAGTGAGTGATAACTTTTACAGAAAGCTAAGCGCTCAGACATAGTACTCGTAGCGGGTGACTTTAATGCCCAATTAGGCAGCTTAAACCAAACAGAAAGACATTTAGGTAGGTATTTTAGCATTCCGGCTCAGCGAACAGAGAATGGTGACAGTCTGTTGCAACTGTGACCAGACAATCGTTTATTTCCAACAAGCACTTATTTTAAGCATGAGAGACATGGTCTAACACAGCGACCCCCTGCAGCAAACCAACGATGGACTCAAAAAGACCATATTGCCATCAGTCATCGTTGGAGAGGCTCGATAGAAGACTGTCGCTCGTTCTGGAGTACACGTTTAGACTCTGATCACGCTTTAATACGAGCACGCATTTGTCTGCGCCTAACTGGACGCAGGAAAACTACACTAAGAAGACCCATTAGGATTGAAGAGAAAGCCAAAAGTAAGTTCCAGGAACAACTGATTTCACATCTAGGAAGTTCTGTAAACGAGGCTGACCCAGATATTGCTTGGAAAGATATACGAACAACTGTGGAAACAGCAGTCACATCTACTAGTAATTAAACCATAGGGTTCCAAAAAACCAATGGATTTCTTCTAAGTCTATTTCACTGATGAATTCGTGTAAACTCATCCCATCAGGCTCTGAACACGACGAAGAGCGCAAACAAATCATATCTAGGTTAACTAAAGGTCTAAGGAACGATCGTAAGCAGTGGTGGGCAACGAAAGCAAAAGAGATGGAAAAGGCAGTGGCTGTATGCAACACCAGACAACTCTTCAGAATAATAAAAGAAACCGGAATTCAGAAGTAAAGTGTAAGCGAAACAATCTCGGAAAAAGACGGAACCCTTATCTGCTCTCAGCCCAGACGTTTAGAACGATGGGTGGAACACTAAGGAGCAGTTCAGCTGGCCTTCAGCTACTGCACAACTACCCACTATTCACAGAAAACCTGAATGAAACATTGAAGTAGGCCCCCCGACCCTATCTGAAGTTCAAAGGGCTATAACTAATCTGAAACGAGGAAGAGCAGCTGGTCCAGATGGATTGGCTCCAGAGGTCATTAAGTATGGTGGTCCAATTTTAGCGACTAGGTTGACTAATATTTTGGCTAAAATCTGGGAGTTGGATATAATCCCATCTGACTGGTCACAATCACTTATTGTCCCAATATATAAGAAGGGGCCAAAATCATCCTGTGATAACCATAGAAGGATTAGTCTGACTAACATAGCATCTAAAATACTTGCCTCAATAATTATCGGGCGCCCAAGACTCGTGAACTGCAAACACGAGGAAACCAGGCTGACGTCAGACCTGGTCGTGGCTTTATCGATCACATATCCACCATTCGGCAGGTTTAGAGCACAGACATGCTTATCGGCGTGCGACAATGATAGCTTTTCTTGACGAAATCTCAGCACGGATTCAGAAAGCTCGTTTGGCTTTTGCCAACTTACGTCACTTACGGCGAAAACGAGATATCCGTCTATCAATGAAGGGACGAGTATACTGCACAGCAGTTCGTTCCGTTTTACTTTACGGCTGTGAAACATGGCCATTAAGAGTAGAAGATACTGTCAAGTTACTAGTATTTGACCACAGATGTCTTAGAGATATTGCTCGCATCTGCTGGGATCACCGGGTAAGTAATAGTGAGTGAGGTTAGACACAGGGTATTAGGGAATGATGGTAAATCAGTGGATGAGGTCATGAATCTTCATCGACTGAGATGGTTGGGCCACGTGTTACGTATGCCTGAACACCGAATACCATGACGCGCTATGCTGACTAGTGTAGGGGATGGTTGGAAGAGAGTTAGGAGCGGCCAAACGAAAACATGACATCGGAGCTTGAAGTCACTAACCTCAGTCTAAGTCATGTTGGTAGATGCAAACTACTTGGTTGGGGTCCGCGCGACCATCATAACCAATGGTTGGAGACTCTAGGTGACATGGCTAAAAATCGATCACAATAGCGCAGGTGTATACACTCTTTATCTTCCCTTATACCTTGAGATTAAAATTGCTTCATATCTGTCTTCCTTCCTATACTATATCCTTATATACAACCTATAATTTATATACTACCACCACCACTAAATTAACTACTTCTATGAATCCGGTGTTCATCTTGTTGTGCTAACGAGGTATGGCAACTTGGACCGATGCATAAATGTGCGTGGTCCTTACATTGTAGCTGACTGACTGTCTCTTGCACATATTTGAAACTGTGAGACAGGTTCTACTAAATGGTGTGACAATTAAGAATATGGGTAATTACTTTGTAATGACATGATTTTATAAAACAGTGAAATATCGAAAACTAACCCTTTCTCATTTCATCAGTTTATTTGTATAATGTATGCTGAACCTTCATACATGTATTCAAACTAAATGCCGTTTATCCTTCATGTAGTTCAACAACCTAACTGTTATAACTTTGGAAAACTGTTACTCGGAACGAGAACTGCCATTTTGCAGGACGTAAAGGAGAAAAAATGACAACGGAAACAAACCTTACTTATCTGCCGAAAATAACATGACAGTCATTTTAGCTAAATACACTGGATAATATATATAAATTTTACTGACATTTAATAATAATTTAACACATTATTGATGTGTGAGGGAGGACGATAATGATTGGTTGTTTGAGAGACCTGTAGATAGTTTGACAGGCGCTAGATAAGTTATATATTCTCCTATCCCTATTATTATTGATTGTTGTCGGTTTTTGGTGTGGAAATATATTACATTTCTAGTCAGGCTAATTACGTGTTCTTGATCTGAGTTGTGTTAAAGTCCTGTAGAGTAGACAATGGGACGGAGTCTGGTGTAGATATTCGTCTGTGGTAAATTAAAGTCCCATTCACGTAAAAAGGAAAACGGATCGTTATAACAGTATTATAACGAAAATTAAATATTCACATTGAAATACGTAGAATACAAAATGAACGAAAAAATATTATCACTAAATAGAAGAGCGAATAGGACAGTAAAAATGATGTCTATCTTAGAAATCAGTTTCGTAGGTCATTATTAGATTTTTTTAAGTTCGAGTAGATCCAAGGTGTTCACGACATATTTCGTAGGAACTGCTATCTTTCAATTTTCAGAACAGAGCCTATACCTGAAACAACAAGTAGACTACAACTAGTGTATAATAAACAGCTGTTTCGTAACTAGGTATATAAGGATTGTTCAAAAAAGAACATTTAATACAGGAAGGTTATTGCTCATGTTTATCAACCAACTAATAATGAATTCACAAAATAAAGTCAAGCTTTCAAGTTCCACTGTTTCCATTTGCATTCATCAATTTATCTGATCTTGTTAAATCAATTCCACTGATAGTATGTCATCTGGTCCCTGAATATTGACTCTTTTGATTAAGCAAATAATAGAGTGGAATAATTTATGGCCATAACATTGCATATCCCATGGATTACGAAAACTAGACAGCTGTGAAAGTAGTTTTCAAAGTTGTATACTGAATCCTAATCAGTTTGATCTGTTTTTTTTTCTCAAGATTTTGCATTTTGTAACCTTTACCTAAGCTATACATCTAAGCCATCTCTATCTGACCAACTGACCCCTTTCAAATAGCACTCCCATTTTTAACTTCTTATACATTATGCGATCCATGTTAATAGCTAACTAGCTGCCTGATCTTCAGATTCATTTAGTTTACTAATACTACTAACTTTTTATCCTAAATAAATGACCTTTCTATTCGATCATTTGCCGAGTTTTTATAGAATTGATCACAACCACTATTGCGCAATTCATTATCGATCTATTTTAACACCACTTTAATATGTAACATTATTCACCCAAATTTTAAGGTCAGAGTAGCATCATTCATTTGACCTATTTTAAAAAAATACTAAATGAGGGAAACACTATGGATGTTATATTCGAACATCAAAACCTACGAATTCATCTAAGGGAGTTATAATTAGGAACTAATCGAAAAGAGAAATTTTTTTGTTGAATATGTAATTTAAATATCAGTAATTAGTCATCCAATTGTCTGTAGGGACATTGCAGAGGGTTAAACTATCTGCTTCTCGTTTTGATTCCAAAATTGTCTTAATTTGAGGCTTATATTATTTCTGATTACTGTCTATTCTTTTCGTGACTAGATGTAAGTGCATTGTGTGCACTTGCCGGGTCGTCGACTCACTTTTCTCTTCTTCTCTTTTACAGTTTTCACTCACTCTACTCTGTATGCTTCTCTAATGTACAAAGAACCTTCTGGCTAGACGCTACAAAATCCAGTGAATGTAAACAAATTCAAATGATTCATCTAAACCCCAGTAAATTTATTGTTGAGAAATTTCTAGTTTCAAACATAAAACATCTAAATAAATATTTGAACGGAAAACTTTTGAGTTCTGGGGACCTAGCATCCCCAACAAGAACAAAAATGAACCTGCCTATATTAGAGGACACAACAACATCAAAAGCATTGACCTGAGATTTAAATCTACATCAGCATCTTATACGGAATACATTACCATAGAGAACCGGAAGAAATGATGTCGTTAGGATATTCTTAAGCTGACTTTGAAACATGTGGTATGAATTAAAGACTGGTAAACTATCTCAAATGTCTAAATTCACTTGGTATTGTTTGCTTGTATCTACCCATTGTTGTTTAGGACTGCAATTGACCAGTCTCTTGTTGGTATATATGCATCCTGTGCGGATTGCCTCGATATTGCTTTAGGTCATAAGCTTTATAAGCAAAGATGGATGGTGGCTAGCAGTGGAATTCAGGACGCGCGTTTCGTCTTATTTGGGACTCGCCAGATGAATGTACCTGAATCTCAGAGTTGATGTTCACTCTGGAACTCGAACCCAGTACCGTTGGCTTCAAACGCCATCCACTTAGCTACCAACAAATAACAAACTCAATCCTTTCAACTTGTATGATTATTGATAATCTAAGCAAAATCTTTTACTGAGCATGACTTCTTGGAGCAAATAAACTATGATTGTCATATTATCCTTAAGTCATTGAATTAGATTTTAGGAATGCACTGATAAGCATTGGTTAAGCTTATACGAAGTTAGGCGGGAGTACACTTAACTTTGATGAAGCTTTCATTCCTCTGAATGAGAATTTCTTATAGATTCTTGGTCCCAGTCAAACCATCTCAAAGACAACATATGCGGAAAAAAAAAGTGATTCTTATTTCATATACATAAATATAATTAACAATTAATTAACTTATTTACAAATAGGTTCAATAATCGAAAAACTAAATAAAATCAGAACAGTTATGCTCGGTACCAGATAGTAGTCGTATATCTACATATAAAACTACTTGACAGATTAACTAGTTTTTATAAAAAGATCTCGATAAGATCTTAAGAGATAATGAATGACATTCAGAACGTTTTTATGTATTTCAGTTTAAGATCTATTACTCGGGCAGTGTGCTGTTTTACTTCTAGTAGTCAGATTGTATATTTGCATTTATTAAGATATTGATACTGAACAAGATGTTTAAAAAATATTTAGGTATATGAAACAGTTATTTACAAAGTCACGGATAACTGACCTTTTTACAACTCATTTACATAGTACAAGGACTCGGAAAGTTCAGCCGCCAACTTTGGTTTAATCTGTAAATTCTTCTACTTCAAAAGATTATAAGTTGTGATGGTACATTTTCCCAGTAGCTTATCTTCAGAAATAACTGTATAAAATAACGGTTTGTTCTTTCGAGACCACCCATAAAACTAGGACAAAATTGTAACTAAAAAACTATTATTTATTGAATCGTCATCTGGTATGGGGAGTATATGAAATAGCTGAAGACTTCATACCAGTAAATGAAATTTTATATGTATACACACAAAAAATCATTATTGGTTAAGTATAAATTCTTTTGATCAATAAATATATTTAGTCTATCAGAAATTTTATCAAAAGTAGTATTGGTAACGATAAGTGGGAGCATTTGAGTAAATATCAAGAATGAACATTTTCTTGTTTCATATATCAGATAATAGTAAAAGTATGTACAATTAGAATACAAATGATTAAGACAGGTGATACCCAACAACAACAAAAGGCGAATAAAAATGACAAAGTTTCCTGTAAAACTGTCTACCATTTTATCTTGACTGATAATTGGATAGATCCAGGAAGGATGATTAAAAAAAAGAAGAGAAACGTCATAAGTATTGTTCTAATAGTATAAAAGAAGAAAAACAAATGGTAAATTAAACAATAGAGTGTACACAAAATGTTGAACATTTTAAGCGGTCCCATAAGAAGAATTGTGAAACAGATTTGCCAAAGCCATGACTAGAAATCATTTCATATATCTCAGATGAATTTAAATTTACAGGGTGGAATGTGTAGACTTTTTTTAAATGCATCGGTACATGTAATAACTTCTTAAGTATTATTCCAAGGTAGACATCATCAAACCGAAGATATTTTGTGTAACGCATAGCTATATTTAATTGACGTGCCAAATTCATTGATAAAAAAAAATTACCCCCTGCCACATATGGAGGATAATAACGCGGAGCATATTCTTTGTCATCAACCAACCACTTATCGTGACTGCCGATATTCTTACGAACTGGTCCAGCATTATACCAAACATAACCACTGATCAAAAGTTTACGTAGCTCGGTGCTTAAACCTTCAATATAAGCAACCACATTTTTTGGATAGATAAAATAATCATCATCAACAAACATAATAATTGGGACATTTGAACAATATTTTACTGCCCAATTAATACCAAACATAATTTTATATGTACTATTATAATAGTGATCAAGAAAATCTTGTTGAATTATATCATGATATACATAGGACTCATTTTTTAATATGTATTTTAAACGTTCATTATTAGATGGGACATTACCAAGAAGGAAAAGATGTATGACACGACGTCCACCCCAGCAAAGATCATTACCCCATGTTAAGCGTATTGCATTTCTGCGTAAAAAATTTGATGGAGCAGATTTGATGAGAATTATTAGTTCTGGAGCTTCTCCTGTTGTTAAGAGAATGTTGTTACACTTTTGATGTTCACTTATAAGTATTGGAAATTTTGGATCATTTATTGGACTAGATGTTACAGTCAAGTTTGAAAGAACCTGTCCAACTAGTTTTGGCATATCTACCACCATTGGATACTCCAAATCATCAGAACCAGAAGAAAATGCAGGAATTATGAATATTCGATGTATGTTATTAGATGTTGACAAATTGTTTTGTTCTTTTGAAAAAGTAGGATCGAAACTCCAGTCACGAGTTAATGTGATATTTCCAGGGATCGTGTTTACATAAGCTATATCAATTGATTTAGGAACATGCTTGGCTATAGATGAGTAATTATATATGATGATTACTGGCTGAAGTATTAACGTGGCAGTGAACAGCGTAGCAGCAACTGTTACTACACTTAATCTGCAAGTTAGAATCCTATTATGACTCATTATGATCCTATACATAAAAAATATCACGAGTTTGGCAAATTAACAGCTTGAAGTAGATGGGAATAGATTATTAGCAGTTTGAAAGACAGGAAACTTGTTACCAGGTATAGACCTTAATCCCTTCAGTTCATGGCTGTGAAATGTACGCGTAGTGTGAATAATGAAGTAGTAGCTTAATGGTTAGAGCACCTGGCTTTCAACCATTTGTCTACAGGTTATAATTCAATATACCGAATTCCTTTTGGATATCTAAGTAATATTGTTACTCCTCACATTCAGATATAGTCAAGTACATAAACTAGCACTTGATAAATAAGTCACAATGTTATGCTGTAAATAAAACTGACTATTGATATGAAACGGAAAAGAGCAAGATCATTGATTAATTCGATATGATAGTCGTTTGGTTTAACATTCGTTAATTTCAGTGTGCTATTCTACTGTATTCTGAAAATTCCTGTTATACATTCGCTCGGTTTTGAAAGTTATTCGACATGAACTTAAATTCGTTTTTAAGCAACAAATATTTAAATGTAATTAATAACTACCGAGAAAATTTATATATAAAGAGTGGCTGTTTTTTCACAAAATATATTCTTCGCAGTTGTAGGATAGGGCTGATTTCCTTTCGCCCTTCCAATAGCTATCGCCTAGATTATAGACATCAGGGGCAGTATAAGTGAAAATTCCTATGTGTTTGCTGATTAAGTCGAATCTTGTGTTACTATTGCGTAGCAGCAAGCACAATATAGCTAATGTCCTACTACAAATGAGTCAACTTAGGAGTTATGAATTCTCCAGCATGAATCTCCGGAGTAATAGGAATTAAGGAGCAAAGGCACACAAAAAACAGAAAAGGGTTGTCCTTTAGACCTTTATGATCTTATTTTTTTCTATTTGACTGCCTTTTTTTTTAAAAATTATATACTTACGTCGCAAACTAATCTTTATTGGATTTCTGCGACCTACACAACTACATTTAGTGAGCTTTCAGAAGGACAAGATTTAGTTAAAAGTTATGACGGAAGTGTTTTCTACAGTATTATATATTGAATAAATTAGTGACTCACTAAACAATGATTTGTAATCCCAACCTCTACCAACTTAAAGTAAACTTAATCTTAATGCCCTGGTACGGCCGAGAGTGGGGAGAGTCCGCTCTCCCTCTCGAAATGCTCTCATATGGCCACGCGAATATATAGCCTCTGTCAGGGAAGTCCTACTCACTGCCTTCTCGTGGCGGGGGTGTTGTTTACGAAATTGAGAGGACGAAAAGCGAATGTCCGGAGCTTTAACCGGGTTGGTGGATATGGAGGATCCACCTAGGGGAGTTGGAAAACCCTGATTCCAAAACAATGGTGCATATGGGCTCCAGTATCCTGAAGGAACAAATGGCGTATGAATCAATTGTTGGTCACCGGCTACCATAGGATTGCATCTCCTTACGATGCTCCACTGCCTTGTGGACTAGACCTTTAGGTCAAAGGCTCCGGGTGTGGTCCCCTAAGAAAACCACCTGCTTCAGTTTGGGCACCTGAGCAGTATCACAACCCTCACACAAATCAAATGAGATTTGTGAGGCGCATATATATCTGGTGCTTCCTTGTGCCAATATTTATGTGTTGAAATAAATAAATAAATACCAGTGGTCTAGTAGTTGAAACATATATTCCTCAACGAAAATGTTGCAGGTTCAAACCCCTTTCTATCTGATTTGATCTAGAAAACAGGGTGATATCAGTATCATACACGGAAAATGCACAGATTAAACTGCAGAACATTTGCCATAGCCACTAATATTCGAGAAGATAAATAAACAACAAAAAGTTAATTCTGTGTTACTATAAGCAATGATGCAATCGAAAACACATGACTATTTATAGAACAATATGGAATGACAACTAATTGTGTGACCGTAATGGATAACAATTTAGTAGCTATTAACGTTCTCAATTTCGAAATAATGCTTTAATCTTTTTGGTTTTGGCATATTCTGGTTGAGTGCTTGACGAAAAAACACTTCTCAGCAAATACTATTGTTAGTAGAATTTTTAAGTAGGTATATGAAAGTGAGAAACGGAGAAAGTGAGTTTATGTTCTATGGTTTTTTATACAACAGCTGGTCAGATCAGAAGGAATGATGTGCAATAGCTGGACAGGATAAACGCTAACCCTCTATAAATCAGGAAAGTATGAGTACTAATAAGTTTTGAAGCACAATTAATAAAGTTTTAACCAAATAGGCTTTTTCCTACAATAACTGAAGAGTGTCAAAAGCCGCTGTTTTGATCCAATATATTGAGTTGGTAGGGTTGTTTTGGCTGGCATAGTGTCTCACCAGTGATTTTGACATTCTAATATTTTTTAAATTGGGAATATTATTGGTGATAGTGGAAAACTACACACAAAATATGGGCTTGAACATACAGACAAAGTCTAGCAATAGAAAATATTGAATGATATCACGTACAAATAGGAAATGAATGGGTTTTTGACACAGGAACTAATTTTGAGCCGTTTCATATCGTCTCCGATCTACCGATTTGGCGTTTTCAACAAGTATACTACGTCTACCGTGGGCATTACTCATGTAACGAAATCACATAAGAGCTTGTAGTCAGTTTTGATACGGAGTATTCTGAATAACAATCTTTTAATATATAGATGTAGATTTTACCATGGAGTTTGAGTAACTAATGTCTTCATGCCATCTTTTTAGTAGAAAAAGCTAAGGATAGCCTTGGAACTGAGAAATATAATCAAAAATTAATGGTAAAGAGATTTACATAGAACGTATAGGACTTTATTGATGGGTAGGACAAAAACCATGGAGTCCATGTTTAGATTAGAGGCACTCACTTGTCAGGAACGAGCACATGCCATAGAAACTTTTTAAGGAGCAATAGTCTTCAACGAAATCTCCCTACACGTTATACAGAACACCTTACTTGGTGCTTAACATAGTTTTACTTTGGTATTCGCTAAAATATACTTACATGACGGTCAAGTATGGCTTATGTAACTGACCAATGAGAAGCGACCCCGCTTTTATTCCTACTCATATATGTACAAATACATACAAACATTCCGTAATATTAATGAGCGGAGAAATAAAGGAGCCCTTAGTTACATACATAATCCAACGTAGACCAGTATTACGATGTCTCCTACGGATATCGTAAACAAGTAAACTTAGTCATGAGAGGTAGTGATCACTAAGTGCAGATGGCCAAAAAACAATGTTCTGGATCTGAGTGGTGTAGAACGAGTTACGACTATAAAGGATACAAATATGGTTATGGACTGAAATACACTACGATATAAGAATCTAGCGGATTAAGTAGATATAAAACGTTCATTTCTGAGGCTTTCTCAGACAAAAAAGGTCCGATGAGTTACACTTCCGAACATTTGGTCAATAATACACGAACATCGTCAATTTGGTTCATTAACGCGAGATTATGATAAATACGCTTATGACTTGAGTGTGTAGATTAATGTTTACATTAAGATTGGAGGTGAAAGAAGCTAGCAGTGAATGAAACTCCACTGACCTTTACAATTCCACACAGAACAACAATGATCTATGTTATCAGCACGGCTACTCATTGTTGTTTATTGTTAACGGCTGGAAATAAACTCAACTTTGGTTCGTAATTTCGGCAGCCAACTCAGTGACCAATCAGGATGAGGCAAGAATCACTACTTCCGCCATCTTTGTGAGCAACGGCGGTTCGCCTGCCTCGTTCTATCGTAACATTGGCAACACAGTAAGATAGAGACGACCTTTGGTTTGAAATTATTGATTAACTGATTGGTTGGATCAATACACTTATTTGGGCAGTTACAGTTAGTTAAAAGCTAATTGAGCTGGGAATATACACGTATCTCATCGGGAGATTTACTCCAACGGTAGTTCCAGACAACTGATTGAGTTGCTCACTACACTATGATTTTTTCGCTGGGATTTTGGTTTCAATGCAAAACTTAACCTTTTAGTGTGCGGAAATTCCATATCTTATGTGATCCTATAAATGTTGACGCCAATGTTTTCAAACCAGTTTTCTCAGTCTTATCTACTACTACTCAGGTCGGTATATTCTTCCCTACATGCTTACGTGCTTTATGTGGCAAGATGCCAATCCATTTTTAAGTACTTTTTTTGGATACCAGAGACTAGTGTAAGTCTATCAGGACGCTATCTGATGAGTTATTTGCACAATTCTGTACTTTGGCAGTAGTTTTTCGACCATCAACACCTTCTGGATCTTAATATGCTTCAGTAAATCTAACGAATACAATTCTATGTTGACCTCTTTGCACACCAACGACGATTTATTATTAAAAGTCATCGAAGACACTATTTTAGGCTTTCTATTGAGACCTATTGGCCAGATCATCTATAATGAGAGAAGTGTCCGCTTCACTATCTATAAAAGCCCAAGTCCAGATGATCTCGGCATATTGTAGTGATACACGAATAATAACTAACGTGTCTTCTCAGGCGTAATTTTTGAGCTTCTTAGCTCCGTTGAGCTCATCATCTTCCGTTTCTGTACATTGATAAAAGTTGACATAGACTTCCTCAACAGTGTTTTTTCCGTTCCTCCCGCTCCATGTGAAGCAGACTATGGTGCCGCCAACCGCACCCTTTAGCTGGACGTGATTTTGACGACTGACAGTTTTTGTTACATGGCTAGTCTTCAAGTAAAAGTTACCTAACTTGTGCTTAATAACGAATTCTTTCCTTTCTCTAAAATCCTTGTTTTTAAACTTCTGGCTTCAATCCAAAGAACGATCCCCTGAGCACTCAAAACAAAATAAACTGAGGTAACCATAGCCATCATGTAAGGAGATATTGTCAATAATAGTATATGCCCAGGATATCTTTGCTGTATTGCAACCAGTACTGAATTTTTTCCTTGACAACACCAGGATTTCTATTATCAATACTGCTACGTCGACTAACAAGTCGGCCATACATAGTATTAGCCATATCAGGTTTTTCATTGACAGACTCATCAGGCTTACCAATCAGAAGCTCTTGAACTCCTTTGATAATCTTATAAGCTACCTTTGGCCGCTCTTGTCGGGCTTGCGTTGTCAGTTTCAGTAGTTCTGGAGGAGTTCAATTCGTCTGTTCGAGAGCCAAACCACTTGCTTACATTTCTCGTGACAATCTTTTAAAACTGTCTGTTTGGCTCTTTCCTATGTTAGGACAACTTAACAGGTTAACAATAGCTGTGCGTGCTACAACGCGCCTTGGACCAAACGTTTCCTCAAAAAGCTTCAATGCTTTATGATAACATATCTCCGGTTCTGACATGGTACATTTAATGATAACGGCTCTCCCTTCTCCGTCACAATACTGGATCAAATAATTCAATCTAGCCCTTAATCAAATACTCTCACGGTTGAAGCAATTTTCGAAGTTTTTAACAAAACACCGGTAATTCATTGATGAGCCACCGAGTCTCAAGATCTCCTTTTCTGTCAAATACAGATGTTTTAATATTGTATTCTCTGTTGTTACCTGATTGACCGAAATCTTCACTTCCCTGGTGATGTACCTTAACTTGTTTCATTTTTTCCTCTAATAGATTTGAATAAAATATAGCTAACATTAATTCTATCAGGTGATTCATGCTGGCTGTATTAATTTTACTGAAATCACCTGGCTGAAGCTGCTTGGTCACGCATCCCCACCAGATCATTAGTGGGTACGCTGTGATACATACTTACTTGCTTATTCATGTTGCAAATCATGGAGGAAAATAAGCCGCTCAACAGCATTCTCCACCCAACTCTAGACTGGGCAATCCTATCCAGTTCTTTCCGGTTAACATTCAGCCTCTTCATATCTGCTTTTATTCCTCAGTTCAACGGAGTTTCAGTATCTTGCGTAGACAATTATTTGTAAATACTTGTACCTTTTTGATGATGCTTGTGGTAGTTCCCCAAGTTTAAGCTCCGTACAGTAGAACTGTCTCAACGTTCGTATTGAGGATTCTGGTTATGATATTGGTTGGCAGTTGTTTCGAGTTTCATATGTTCTTCAACTGTAGGAATGCTGTCCTTGTTTTGCCAATCCTCGCCTATACGTCTGTATCAGATCCTCCACGTTCATCGATGATGCTGACGAGATAAGTGAATGTTTCCACCTCTTCCAGAGTTCCTTCATCAAGTGTGATTGAATAGGCGTTCTCCATGTTGCATTTGAGGATCTTGGTCTTCCCTTGTGTATGCTGTGGTGTACAGATGCAGAGGCTGCTGCTACACTGTTCATGTTGACTTGCATTTGTTGGTGTGTATGGGATAGAAGGGTAAGATCATCTGCGAAGTCCAAATCGTCTAATTCCATCCTACCTGTCCATTTTATTCCGTGCTTCCTGTCAGATGTCCAGTTCTTCACAATCTAGTCAACCACTAGAAGAAAGAGAAAGGGGAGAGTAGGCAGCCTTGTCTGACTCCGGTCCTCACTTGGAGTGCGTCTGTTAGCTGTCCTCCGTGCACCACTTTGCACTGTAGTCCGTCGTATGAAGTCCGGATGATGTTGACGATCTTCTCAGGTACACCATAGTGTCGAAGAGGTTCCCATGATGTTCTCCTATCCACATTGTCAAATGCTTTCTCATAATCAAGGAAGTTGATGAGTAGTGATGAGTTCCATTCAATCGATCGTTCAACGACGAGCCGTAATGTCGAACGATCCTTATGAAGAATCCGAACTACGTTTGGCTGAAGAATAACTGTCTGGTTACGTAGAGACGCGCGGACCCCATTCGAAATCAGAACAAGGTGATTGGGGAAACAACGGTTCTAAATTTTATCATAAATACTAATGTACAATTTTACCTAAACAAATATTACTACTCAGTTATTCGACCAATAATTGTTCCCACAATAATGGATCTTAATTACAATAAATAGACAAATTGGTAATGAATGTAGAAAAAATTACTGTCTTATTTTATCCCTTTCTGGATAGGTCAAGGAAAAATCATTCAAAAGATAACAGTTTTTTGCTTTCTAACACAAAGTGTTTTCGATCCTGGAAAAGTACTCCAATGCACAGTCGAAATGCACTTTCTCAGTCAACTCAAGCAACACACTCAAGGGGGGGAACAATCATTATGGCTGCCTCCAAGATTAAGTAATAACTAAAACAACATAAATACAACTCAGGAAGAAACATAAAAACCCAGTAATGGCAAAAGAAGAGTAAGAAAACTGTAATAAAATAAAATATTAACATCGCACTTGGCATAAAAAACACTAACAAAAATGTACAACTAGAGAAACCAATAAGAATAAGTTGCAAATGTATTCATGGAGGGATTTTCATACACAAAAGTTTTAAAATGGATCTTAAACCTTACAGTGTTCCATTTGTTGATCTCAAAGTTGGGCGTCTACTGAATTTTTTGTCCGGTTCAGCAGCACTGATGAAAACCTTTCCTGATACTGACAGTAGTTTGATGCCTTCATGCTTTTCATACTTGTTCAAATATCTTTTCTTTGGTGTCATGATGAGGTATCCTTCCTTCCAGTCCATCGGTGCTAGTTGTTCCTCCCAAATCTTCCTGAGTGGAACGTGGAGCATGTTTGCAGCTACTTTCATGTCTGATTTTAGTGCTTCGACTGGTATACGCTCAGATCTTGTGCTTTCCCACACTTGATCTGTCTGATGGCCATCCTGATCATTTTGATCGTAGTGTCGCGATTTGGTCTGTGCACGATCGATGCTTACAAAGTCCTCCATGGTAGTTTCTTCTTCTTTCAGTGGATCCTGTAAGACTTGGAACCTGTTGTTGAGAGTTATCTTGAATTCGTTGAGTTTGTCAACATGTCGAAGGAAGGCTGTATTGAATCTTTGTAATACTGTTTCTCCAGTTGTCCATTGCTTCTTTAGCTTCAGTTTCATCTTGACAACCACCAGGTGGTGATCTGAAGCTATGTCAGCTCCTCTCCCGCTTCTCGTGTCTTCCACTAACCTTGTGAATTTTCTACTGACTCAATTATGATCTATCTGGTTTTCCATGGTGTGGTCCGATGATATCCATGTAGCTTTGTGTGGAAATATAGTGAAACATAAGGGATAACAACGATCCTTAGGATTTATTTTTATACGATTAGGTTTCCGCTTGATGCGATGCGACCGCCTTGGGAGTGTTTTTCACGTCTTCTTGTTATTCGGGTCCTCTTTAATTTCATTATCTGACTCAGTTAATATGTTTAACGGTATATCTGACTTTGTAGTACTTCCTGTCTTCCACTTTTGTCTTGCTGACTGTATCTAGTTTGCGTGTCGCACCGATATCTTTTGTCCAACGTTTACCTCATAGATGACTTTCTTTTTTCTCCGGATTATGATGCCAAACTTCCAGGTTGGCTTTACTCCCTGGAAATCTCTTGCTATTACTGCTTGTCCCACACTAAACCTTCTGGGTAAGGCACCATGTCTTTTGTTGAATTGCCGTTCCATTCGTTTATTTTTGCGGAAACTGGTTCTATGTTTTGGCTTCATTTATTCCATAGGTATTCTGATCTTTCCTCCTGAAATTCCTTCTGCCGGACTTTCTTGATTATTTGTTGCTGGGTTGGGTGTTGCGCAGTAACTTAGTAAAAATCTTTGAATAATATCTTCTATTTATCCTTCTACTTCTTCTTGAAGCAGTGCTCTTTTAAATGTGTCGACGAACCTCTATACTAAAGCATTGGACTGTGGATGGTTTGGAGATGTCTTGATATGCCTAACGGCATTGGCGATGCAGAACTTCGAAAATTCAGCCGACGTAAACAGTGGTCCACTATCGGACACCAATATATCGGGACACCAGAAACAGCTGAATACTTGTCTCAGTTTTTCCACAGTAGCTTTTGTTGAGACAGACTTCATGTAGTGGACTTCTGATCAATTGGAGAAGGCATCAACGACCACCAAGAACTGTTTTCCGGTAATAGAGCCGGCGAAATCCACATGTGCTCTCGACTACGGATTTTTCCCTGTTCCACACCTCTATATTTCTGTCTTGCGAGGCGCGTTTATGGCTTTTGCACATGCAGAACATCTCGCGCTATATTCTTCGATGTGAGCATCGATATCCGGCCAATATACATAACCACGTGCAAGTGCTTTCATCGGTGCTACCCGTGAGTATGCAGAGCGCAGTTCTAACATCGCCTTCCGGCGTATTCTTGTGGGCACAATGACTCGATTTCCAAACATTACGCACCTGTCCACGAGTGATAGGAAATTTCGTCGGTGAGCATAATGTTCAATGTTTTTGCTGTCTATGAGGGTTGGCCAATCATGCCCGAGTTAACTTATAACCCGCTTCAACTCGCCGTCTTCTTGAGTATAGCGTTTTATGTCTTCAGCGGATAATGGTGTTGTTCTTATAGCGACTTGCGTTATTTGGTGGATATCTTCCTCCAACGATATCGTTGCAATAATAGAATCTTTCATTATTCTAATTCGCAATTAGTCGAGATAAAACATTAGCTTGTCCAAACTTTTCAGTTGATTTATATAGAATTCGGGAATCATAAGCAAGTATTGTAATAGCTCAGCGTTGTAATCGATTCGCTGTATGTTCAGGAACACCTGACTTCGACCCTAATATAGATAAAAGTGGCTTTTGATCAGTTAGAAGTGTGAATCGACGACCATAAATCATTTTATGTAATTTTTTTACCGGAAAAACTATAGCTAATCTTTCATTCTCAATCTGACTATATTTTCTTTGAGCTGGGTTAAGAGTTCGAGATACATGGGCAGTTAGCTTTTCTTTACCATCAGGAAGCTATGGCTGACAACAGCACCAATTCCATAGTTGGAAGCATCAGCGGCCACAATTATTTCAAGATTACGATTTTGATGAGTCAGCAATAGTTTAAAAGATAAAATCCTTTTTATTTCATCGAAAGAATGTTGGCATTTCTTTGTCCAGTGCCATGTTGCATTAGCCATTAAAAGTTAATTTAATGGGTGAAGCAATTTATACATATGGGGTGCGAAAATACTATAGTATCCAATCATCCACAAAAATGAACGAAAGGTTGTACCATCAGTTGGTCTGGGCATATTTTTGATAGCATTTATATTATCTGGATCTGGTCGACGACCATCTTTATCAAATATATATCCAAGGTATTTAACAGACTACAGCATAAATTCACACTTTTCTTTTTGTAACTGAAAACCAGATCGCGATATTTTAGTGGGCACTACGTCTAACCGACGCATAAGTTCGTGAGCAGAAGAAGCAACAACTATAATATCATTCAAGAAAACTGCTACACCTTCGAGGTTAGACAATGTAGTATCTATTATCTGTTGGAAAATTACTGGAGTAGGCCTTACGCTGAACGGTAATCGGTTAAACTGATGGAGTCCGCTGTGGGTATTAATGGTCATTAACCCTTTTGAATCTTTGTCAGCCTCCATTTGTAAGTAAGCTTCGGATAAATCAAGTTTAGATAAATAACGTCCACTGTTTAGTTTTCTAAATAAATCTTCTGGCAAAGGAAGTGGGTATGAATGATTTTGTAAAGTGTCGTTTAATCCTGTTGAAAAGTCTGCGCATAGGCGAATAGCTCCGTTCGATTTCTGAACTACTACAATTGGTGCTACCCATGCCGAATAACTAGCCAGTTGAATAACATCGAGTTTCTGCAGTCGATCTAATTATTTGTCAAATGTATCGATGGTTGCATGAGGAACTTGACGTTCTGGATAAAATATAGGTTATACATCCTGTCGTAAGTATAAATTTGCCTTCCCAATAGTGCAGCAACCCAATTTATTCTTGAACATGTTCTTATGTTTCTGCAAAAGGTCTTGTATCGTTAAAGCTGTCTTAGTTATATGAAGTATTGGTGTATCTCGAGGACTATTTGCGCATTTCATCGTGCATATTTCACTCAGTGGTACATCCTATAGATTCAGTTTATCTGTCCAATCTATACCAATAAGGTCTAAATCATGCCTGTGTAGTGACCGGCCAGTCTCGATAAGAACACGATTGGAATAATAGAAACAATTATTATTATTGTAACCAATTGTACCAGAGATTGTTTTACTGTATTTGTTTAACTGTATCCGTTTCACTTCTTGTTCCATATACCGCCTGGTTTGGTTCGAGCTTGCTCACGCACTGCTTGTTCGCTTGTACTCTTTGGCACGTCTCGGTATTATTTCGATACCACGAGATCGCCAATAAATATACTTGATCTGGACTAGTAAAGCCTTCTGGTTTACGGGCTATCAAGGGAACCAAGTCATATTTGTACGCGTAATCGAATAGTAGTGGTGATCATAGTCCGTCCACGACTCGACATCCACTACACCTGTTCGTTAAATAAGAATTTCCTGTGAAGCAGTTATCTCGAAATTTGACAGAGCATTTTATGATTTCAACAAGCTTTAAAATATCTCCGGATGCATTCCGTGCAGTGTGCTCAGTTGGTAATACTCGCAAAAAACCAATTTAATTCCATGTTTGTTAAGAGATCAATGTGACTTGTGATTCAGTATCTAATTGCAATTGAATATGAACACCACTTGTCAATAATTTCACACACCTTTTTTGTCTGCTTTGCTTAGAGCCAGTGTAGAATGCCCATTAGGACCAAGCTCCTGTAAGAGCAATCGGACTTTCTTTAAGTCATCCACAGCAGCGAATTCCACTCGGAAAAAAATTTTAAATTCTGCCGAACGATGCTTTAGAATTGTGGCCATTGTCTGCATCGAAAATAAATTCTGGAACTGGATTGAGATATGACTCTATGCTTTTATGTTCTGGAATATCTTGTTGGATAGATAGTTTCTCCAAAAGTGTTTTCAGGAATTTCTGTTGAGAAGCTAACTGTTGTTGTTGTTGCTGCTGCTGTAATAATAACTGCAACTGTTCCAAAGAAATCGCCATTTTTTACAGCAAATAATAATAACTCCAAAAACCACTGGCAATTATTATAGTTTATTTACTTCCAAAATCACGTCACCGACTTTTGTATATTTTTTTGCCAAAATCCTCGACGCCAATTTGTTGTGATTCTGTGTCCGGCTTCTTTTCACGTGATTTATCCACTAGTCGAAGTACGACTTTTCCAATCTTAACACTGTCCCAAAACAATGACGTTCGACCGGTATGAGTAGTCTAGCGCCTTTATCGGCCCTATGTCCGCCTAGCCCTTTCTATTAAGTCCAGAATACCAATGACAGCTTCTGCTATGCGAATGATTTGTTTCAAGCATACTAGGTTTACATACCAGACAGACCACACCATAAAAAATAGAAAATAATATTTGTACACGATCAAGCCAAATGTGGCTGCAAACGTGGAAGACAGTAATCAATAAACTGAATATATTTTGGGAACAGTAAATCGTATAATAATAATTCATAGGTCAAAATGAAGCTTGTAATAAGATGAATATAGATATACACAACCTAGTTAGTCAACAGTTAAACAATAAGAAACTATGTAGAATAATCGTAAATTAATAGGTTCCGAAAGTTACCCGTGCTTATGTCTCCACCTGGATATAACAGTTGCTATAATTGGTGGGTTCATAACACTGGATAACATTCATCATGGTTCCCTCCTTCTTTGTTTTGAAGGAAGCTTTGATGATCCTGGGTCCATGAGACTCCCATCCGATAAGTGCATTTCGTGCTTCGTTGGATAGAATTAGAGGAACTATCTGAGTGTGTAGCATTTTATTCTTCGTGGTCGTAGTACAGAAGCACCTCTCTCGAATCTATCCTTTGCTGTCCAGCTTGGGTCCAATGACTTTCACTGATTTCGAAAACCGTCAAGTTGTATCTCCTGATTTCCGCTGTTATTTGACTGGTCCTTCAGATTTCTCACTTTGTCCGAACATTCTATGTACATATAAAAATTTTTGCTCTAGTTGTTAGAAAGGGCTTTCACCATGAAGCTTCATAGTTTTTCCAAAAGTAGATCTGTAGAAGTTTGGTCTACTTAGTCATTAGTACCGCTCTAATAATAGACCTAATCCTAAAATTATAGTTTTTTCATGATGTGACTACCTAATCTATAAGATCTTACGTGGAATTCCCACCATTTTCTACACTCACTCGTCCTATCGTGTGATTGTCAATATATGCTGCAGAATGCGTTCAGTCTGGAGATAGAACAATATATTTAATATGAATAGAAGAGATGAGTTAAACAAGAATGACCACGCTATAGCTGAGCCATGCTATCTGATGAGCTGAATCAATTGTAATGATTAAGAGTATTTGAATTATAGTATAAACTGGTAATCCCAGCAATAACGCAATTTTATCAAGAAGTATTAGATGAGCACGAACAAATACACTGTATTTGGAGTTCAAAATCAAAACAGTCATCAGTACAAGGGGACCATTAATTCATTCAGACTCTACATTAATGTTCTCGCGTCCTCCGTGGATGACCTTCTCTTCTTGTCAATTGTTGAATATAAGTCGTTCCAGTAATTGTTTGCTTGACTTCAAAAGTCGTGTGGTTGGTCCAATGTCACTAGAGATCCCTCAACTCCCAGGACAGGGTTTAAATGGTTCAAAATGTTTATTCTGATGAGAGTTTTTTGTAGTAAGGTTGTCTTCTACGGGTTGGGGTTAGTGACATTTCTCCCAGCCTTCCTACTTTATCCGCGAATATGACTTGAACTTGCGGTACGTTTAAAGTTTGCGTTACGCTGACACGGTCTTTATTATAAAGTGTTTATATAACGTTAAACCCTAGTTTATAAATCAATAATAACTTTCAATTAATCCTTGAAAAAAATGGTTCGACTGACACGAAAACGAGCTCGAAAAAGTCCCATTTCTTCAGATATTGACAACTCTGGTCTTACCTATAATCCATGCTCTGCAACTCCTGTTGCACCAGATAATAGTGGGAGTGGACTTATTCCACACATGTTGCTGGATGACTCTATGTCTAAATTAATAATGAGTTCTAACTCACGAACAGATGGTATCGATCTTATTAAGAGCGAATTAGCCGCTGTCTATAAGCAATTAAGTGATATGCGTTCTAAAGTGGAGTCACTTGCGGGCTCTTTATTGAAGCATGATGATCTTAAACTAGAACTAAAGACACTCTCACCCCTTCGACTGCTGTTGTCCAAGGATATAGTTACTTCTGAACTCGAAGACAGGATCAAAGTAGAATCCGTTATTGACTCGATAGCTAGCGAAGTCACCAAGCGAATAATCTCACGAAATAACGTGATTATATATAATATACCGGAAAAAGTTGCCATTAAAACTGTAAGAAACTCGATACTAAAGGCAGCTAACCTCCAGGACAGTCCATGCCAATGTATCCGACTTAACAAAAAGCATCAAAAATACTCGTGCCCTATCCTGTTTAGATTCGATTCCCATTTATTGGCGGAACGTTTGATAGAATCTGAACAGCTAGTCTGTGCGCATACGAAGTTTAAAAACGCTCGTATAGTCTCAGACAAAACCACCAATCAAAGATTAACACAAAAGCGTACCATAAACGAAAATGACATTGTTGAGGTCACAACAAATGTGATCGCGCCAGCAGCTGAACCCACAGGTGCAGCTAATTTATCTCATGTTAGTCAGTGTACTGATATACCAATGCAGTGTGTTGGTTTGCCTCTCATACCCCTCGTCGCCTTAGATAACCAGGACATATCTGATGGAGACTCTAATGTCATTCTTTCCAGTGTAATATCGGAAGCCCACAACCAAACACCTGATTCTATTGTGAAGGCTCATAAAAACACTGCTAAACCTAAAAAGAATATACCCATTAAGAAGAAAGTAAATAAAAAACCTAGTTCTAAACCGATTACCAAAAATATTTCAACTGCTTTACCAAACAAAAGTA